>NW_020271737.1:1256865-1292323 GCF_003268045.1 Sipha flava
AATAATAATAATAATAATAATAATAATAATAATAATAATAATAATAACTATAATAATTATAGTAATAATAATATCAAGCATTGTGCATACTAAATGAAAGCCTGACGGAATATAAAAACGAGTACTACTTCTAATTTAATTTAAATTTGTTTTTACTTTTTCAATTGTTGTTCTTATTTACATATCTTTGCTATTATTATTATTATTATTATGCAAACTGTTAATACTATAATGTTATTATAATTATCATATTCGTGTTGTAAAACGAAATCGTTTCAACCATGCGCGAGTAAAAGTTTTAATATAAGTTTAATCGCATTTACATAATGATATAATATTTATGTCCAGGCGGTCGCGTGTAAAAAAAATATTTATTTAATTATTTCCATAATGATTTAACGAAAATTTTTATAATCCGTAAGTTCTTAGATTTCGAATAAGTCTAGTGTAATAAAATTGCGGATATACTACAGTTCAAGTTTCCGTTTACGTTTTCGCTTACAGTGTTTTAGCAAGCCGGTGCACAATTGCGTTAATTATTTCGAATGAATGACGCTTTACGTCCGCGTGTTGGTGTATACATTACAGGTCGAACAAGGTTATCGATGAACGCCCGTTCGCTTTTAACACTCGAAAAATTGCTTTTATATTTCCATATAATTGAATCCAATCAAACAATAAAATATGTATAATACATTATAAATCTACCTTATGTTGTTTCGACAATTCTACGAACGTAACCGTGAGAACCACAAACAATAACACCGCGAGCTCCTCTCGTAGTACTGTCTTCGTATTTGCACACGGCCGACCGTTTTATTCGAACTGCAACAAAAAATAAAAAATACCGTTTGTTAATATTATTTACACGGTGGCATAATAATTTGGAGACCAGTGATTAACTAATATGGTTTATTAGAAATCCAATAGCACATAATTAATTTACTTTTGTTACTCCATAACGGACGATCGTTGAGCGCTCGATTCGGTGTGTCGAAGGTTAATTTCTCTTCGTTGACAAAAATATTAATATAACAACTGACTTTTGAGCATTATGCTTATATAGTCTAAATCAGCAGTTCCCGCAGTGCTATTGGGACATCACGAGCCCATTCATGGGGCATCACGGCCCACATGAGAATACAATTAGGTTAAGATGTACTAGTGTTCATTTACTGTGCGAATTGCAAACTTCTTGTGATACAGTTACTCAGTGTAAGAAGACACCGTGACTAAAATAAGCCAAAAAAAAAAAAAAAAAAAAAAAAAAAAAAAAAAAAAAATGCAACTCCCGGTAAAAAGTTTTAGGAACCGCTGGTCTAAACTATTTAATAATAGTTACTACTGATTTCGGTCCTGCCGAGACCTCTGAAGGCAGGATTTCGCGGGCTGTATTCGTTTATGTACGTCAAAAATACATTTTGTACAAACCGTAATCAGATAATGATCAGTCGAGATACGGCAGTTCTGTGCTAAAGTATACATCACGGGTTATTTGCGCGTGGTTAACCGTATAAAAATAGTATTTTCATTCTATCCGATCCTGATCGGATGACGTAGTAATCGCGCCCTCAGCCTACAGGCTCGATTTCAAAACGTCAACGGCACTCTTTGCGAAACGCACTCGCTACGACTATATAGGTCAAATGACCGGATAGAAACCTATATGTTATTTAAGATTAGACGTACTCTAATCCAATTCGTCGGCCGCTCTTAATTGCCTTACTTTAGAAATCTATCATGAACTCCACGATTGTCATTACAACGCATTATGTTTGTACCGAGTCTATGCACAAGAGTAGTATTTAAATACGCGTACAAATATACACGTGAGCAGACACCGCGCATAATATCACAAATGATCGAAAAAAAAAATATTACGCGTGTACTCGTTAACAGCGCATAACGTGACCGACACGTCACGACGGTGTTAATCTCACCAAAAAAAAAAAAAAAAAATGAAAAGTTTACACATGTCAATTACGGACTGGTTAATGTACGGTTTAAGATTACCGTTTTGACTAAATCTCTTCCGCCGCGGTGAGCTCGTTATTCCAAAAGCAGTGAAACCGTTTCGCGAGATCGCGTACTCTATTAATTATATACGTCGTCGCGCCCCTTACGTCACGAACGTTCAAGCCTAGCACTTAAGATTGACGAAGACAATAATTATTATTTATTATTATTATTATTATTATTATTATTGCGATAATGAATGGTAATTGGTTGAAAAGGAAAAATTCTTATCCGGCTCACAGTGTTCCGTTCTGGCCGACACGTCGCTCCGGAAGGAAGACGAAAAATACGGCGCGAGGAGAAGGGTTGACGCGGTGCATGATCTGATCAGTGTAATCCGACGGGCGAGGCCAATTTTTCTATTACACACCATTATTATGCATAACTTTCCGATGCGATGCGGCAAGAACTAGTATTCGCAAGAACGTAAACGTAATTGTATACGATGGACTTATCTTTATTTACCTACAACTGGACGCGGACGACGGATCGAAATGATTTAACATTTACACGGCGCCGACAGGTATAACTCATAGAAACTCGCACGCATGTTACCTACATCCGACCACATCGTACATTCACAGTGTTTTCACTGATACAACTGATCTCGTGATCACTGCTGCGTACCTGTTGGCCGTTTGATTTTAAACTAGTTTCAAAGTTTGTTTTATCGCAGCACGTTGGTCGGCCCATTCCTCGGACGATTACAAAACATTACGCAATCCGCCGCACACAAACACGTGCACCGCTGTCAAAAATGCATCAGGACACGAAATGTGGTCGGCTATCGTATACGATCGTTTCGTTTTCGTCTTATAATCCAATATGATAATATAATAATAATAAATGTATAATATTTGAATAATAATATATACTATTACAGTAGGCCGAGACCAATGACGTTTTCGTCAGCAGACTGCTGCAGCGGTTGCGAACTGACCGTGAACGGGCTTAATCCGTCCGTTATGCGGGATATACTTCACGTTACGGTTTATCATGGAGGAATCATCGAAGCGAATGGGATACAGAACGCAACGTTATAAACGGACGTCGTGGATATATAAAATATATGTGGTAACATTTGCAGCGCGTGAGGGACAAACCTTTAAATTTTAAAATTTCGACGATTTGCGTAAATCGTGGTCTCTTCGGCAATAATTCCGATACGAACATAATGTCTCGAAAACATAATACATCCTATAAAAAAGGTCGATAAGGATTTGGAAACTGATTTGAATTCGTCATAAAGTCTTCTTAAGATCGACTTTCTCACATTTTTTAAATTTTGTCCTTAACATACCTAAAAATTAATTTTTATGTTTCTAATTTGTTTAATCCTATTTTATGAAATTTTGGAAGACAAAATCAAAAAAGTGGAAAATTCGATTTAAAGAAGACTTTATAACGAATTTTAATCAGTTTTCAAAATCCTTATCACCTTAAATGAACGATCGGTACTTTGAAAATTTAAAACAGTGGTTCTCAACGGGGGCGATATCGCCCCTCAGTGGGCGGTGAAGTATCACTGAGGGGCATTGAACTATTTTTGGGCGGTAGGGGGGCGGTGAACTAGTCTTAGGTGGTAGAGGGGTGGCAAGCGTGTTCACGCAAAAACGTACATGGTGTGACCTAAAAATAATTCATACTTAATATTTCATATAAAAACTATTAGTTACTAATAGGTACTATATGTTGAGCAATGCACAATAACATATCTTTCATTGTTGATACATTTATTATCTTTATTATTTTTACGATTGTGCATGGACATTGTATTTTATTATAGGTAGGTACCTATATTAACCAACCTTTTAGCAAACCGTTTGATTTGACCCGCGCATGTTGTATTAGTTTTCGTTATTATACTCGTAATATTCAGTCTGTTAAAAACGTGTTTTTTAAAAAAAAATTACTACAAAATTACATGAGTAAATATCTACAAAAACAATAAAAGCAATATTTTTTATTTGATTATAAAATCTTTTTTAAAAGTAATATTTTTTCTAAATAAACTAAAAAATGTATTTATTATTATAAAATAAAATTGATGAATTATTAAGTTTTTCAAATGTTTAATTTAATTAATTTACTAGTACTATAACTAAAAAAATATGAAAAATAAAACATAAATGAAAACATTAGTTATGAGATAATTATTCAAATTTTTTTTCAAATTTTCCAAATCATTAACTTCTTTCCTATCTCTCAGCCTATACCATTCATTATAGAATTTTCACATAGGAGGGCGTTAAAGAATTGATTTTTACTCAAGGGGGTGGTAACATAAAAAAGGTTGAGAAACACTGATATAAAACATTTAAATTCCTATATTACACGTGTGATAGAAAGAGAAAGAAAATCATGGCTTGCAATCCCCTTAGCCGATTTGTTAAGAACCATAATAAAACATGGACGTGTTTAATGAAAATATACATCGCGGATAATCTTCTACAAAAACATACCAAAAATCTTTCATAATTATAGCCAGAATCAAAATTCAAAAAGTCAAAGGTCAATTTTTCCAAACTACGCGCTCATCGGTACGGAGCATAATTAAAATATTATTATTTCACGAAATTCCTTTTTGACCGGTAATTCAGTAATAATTTTTTTTTTTTAACTCACGACTAATTATCGTCGATTTTATAATTAAATGTTGTTTTTGCCCATTTCTTTTCACGTGGAAATTACAAGGAAAAAGGGATCGAAAATGTAAAGCAGCAGCCCCCGCAGAGTAATAAGGGATCAAATACATTGCGTTTAATGTATAATCCAGCGACGGGACAAGGTGAGACGTCGAAAGCCGAAAAACAGGTCATATGTCGACCGTGTGGATGAAGCTCAACCGCGAAGTTGTACATTTGAGGGTATCCGTGAGTAAATTTAATACGGGCAAAAAGTTTAGAGCGTACCGAACACGTCGTAAAAATAAACACGTGTGTATACGCTTTGCAACCAACCGCACTCGGATACGGTTGTCGCGACTATCTAACGTATGCACGCGAATACAAGTAAAACGCAAATTAAAACGATGCGGAGCACAAGCACGTCCGCTACAGCAAAAGTTCACGTGTGCGAGTAAGTGAAGGAACGGCGACGATATCCGCGTGTCTATGATGGTACGAGCAAATTATTATAATGTATCATGAATAATATTACACGCGTATACGGGTCATTTCGCGGTGCTTCGGTTACCGGGTATACAAATTGCACAGATAGCTCATGCACGGCGTTCAACAGAAACGATATATTATGCGTACCGGTAGAAACACACGTAATACATGCAAACACACACACATAAAAACGTTATCGGGTCCCCGAAGTAGACGTAGAAAAAATTAATTAAAAAAACATCCTTGGCGGTGGTGACACCGTTCAATTATCAGTTCAACAGCCAATCGTTACACGTGCGTATTTATTATGTATTCTTTGGTCCATGCCGCGTCCACCTCGACGGCGATGGCAATGAGAATATTACAGGCCTTTTTCATCCGAACACAATGCGAGCCAGTCGTGTACGCGGACAAATAGAACATAATATATGGTGTATTCTTATACGTAGATACGTGTGTGTGTGTGTGTGTGTGAGTGCCAATTAATTACAAAAAACGAGATTGCTGTTGCTAGCAGGTATATTATCCTTAGACCACAAAAGGTTTGCGGCAACTTATTCTCGGGAAAAAATCGTTGCGGTGAACTTGTAACTGTCTTATACGTTGATTCACTTCGACATATATTGCGTAACACAAAATAAAATAAATATCAAATTCGGTATAACACCAAAACGTCCTCTTTCGATCACCTCACAAGACCACCACAGAGGACTTAACACACAAATGAAAATTAAAAGTTTTTTTTTTTTTAATACGCCATTCGATGATGAACATTTTCACGTCCACTACCAAAGACATTGTAATTCTCTCGTCTCCTGTATTTTATAACACAATTGATAACCTAATTACAAATAAATGTGAAAACAAATAAATTATTGCGCTACCTCAACTTACTGACTAATGTACAAATTATTAAAAATCCCTTCATACTGATCAAAATTATTCACTCATCCAAGACAACTAGCCTGAGACTTTAATTATAAAACAAATAATTATTTGAAAACAGAAAACAACCATATTATATTTGGCTGTTCCGAGGGTCATTACTTTTTTGTCTTGCCAATTTTATATAATACACCGTATTGAAATTGTTGTGTTCGAATACACGAGGACACTTATGTAATGAATTATGTAATGTAACATAACATATAATATATACATAGATAAAGATAAACTAATTTACTAACTGTTTGCGGTGATTAAAATCAAGTCGTTTCGTTCAAAACTATAAATTAACAGTCGCGACGATTCGTAAGTATAGTAACATAATCAATCGAATATTCAAATAGCTTTTACTTTACTATACAATAAATATACTTCGTTCGTAGTTATTTCATATAGTTAATTTTATATAGTTAATTTCGCACTTACTTTATATTTAGACGTATCAAAATATGTACGATAATATTATTGTGACCAGCTTGCAGGTATTTTGGCACCCAGTGTAAAAGTTATCCCCCATCCTAACTTCGTTCTGCATAGGCATATAAAATATTTATTTTCCAATCTATCGATGCTGTATTTACGTACACTAACAATAATTTATTTTCATTTTTACAACAAAAATGAACTTCAATATTCAATTGAAATTTTGAAAATTTCCATTCAATATTCGCCTAAGCCCTTGAATGCACCTCTATCATTTGATATACACAATATAGAACTGTAGAAATTGACATGTTATATATATATATATATATATATATATGTACAATATCGTACAGACCGATTTGAACGACAGTATTTTTTCATATATTTATCGGATTTTATTTTTCGACGGCTAACTGTACACGGACACCGTTGAAAAATTATCGATCATTAATAAAGTCATACACCTATAGGTATCGGTCATTTACGATTTGATCTTTAAGACTTTGTACATGCAAGCGCATAAAGTATTATTTATCTACAAGTAATTTAACATCGTATTTAAATCATAACCAAGTGCTAAGTGAAATATCATTTTAGATGGTAAAATAATAATTTTTTAACCGGATAGAACATTATTTACGGTAATAATTCATATAATTCATATACTAAGTTAGTGATCAAGAGGCATGTTATCGTTTGAAACTGAACATAATTCGTAATTCATTAAAAATAAAACATTTTACTGCGCTGAAACGACATGAATGAAATTTATTTATTTTTCGCACAACATGTGTAATATTTTTTTTGGACAAAGTGACACTTTGGCTTGGACGTCCTCCGTTTTCGCTGGTCTAAGTTACAAACAAATGGTTTTTATTGCAACGTATCCATATATTGTGATCAATGTGTAACCCGGTGTTAAATAATACTCTGGTTGACGCACACATTCATTGAGTAATATTTTGCTTTTCAACGGGAGGAGGCCGATTTCGGGAATCTTTCTACCACTCCCCTCGCTATGGGTCAATATTATTTCGTAAACGCGTTACAACGGTCTATAATTATGAAAATAATAATCGTATATTTTTGAAATGTTCGTTTTCATTGTAGACATGCGAAATTCTCAATCGTGTGAAAAATTCCGAACGCGGAAATGAAAACGACGACGCGGACAGTAGTGGTTGTTAAAATTTTTAAATTATAATTATAAAATATTATGTGTATGTGTGTGTGTGCACGCACGCGCGTATCCTGGCGACTATTTTAATGCGGTACAAATATAAGTAATTTAGGTACACGTGCATATTTATTTCGTTTTTTTTGTGTCCAGTGTAATGAATTTCCCAATTTATGAAATTGCTTCTGAAATGCATTATTTTTCGAGTTTCTTATTTATGCATTTAAAAATTTAGTTAAAAAATGTTTGTTGCGCACGCATTACGATGTAAATTTAAGAATATCTAATTTTATATTAAATTTGTACATTCCAATGGTTTGTGGTGAGTAGGATGATGGAGTATACAATTATACACGTTCTGCTGATGTCGCGTAGGTCTTACAGAAAAGCTCTTGATTAAAATCAAAATCATCACGCATTAATCATTATGGCTATGTTAAGTCACCAATTTGACGTCAAATATTGAAATGAGTTAATGCGTTAAAAATTTACTACATGACCAACATGGTTTATTAACACTTACTAAAAATTAATTATAACTAGGGAACGGATTTATATGTAAATACATATTTTTATTAAAACGAGATATTTAAGATTTGATAAGAAATGTTTATGATTTAAATCATTCCTATTAAAATGATGATACTTTTATTTTACATATTTTTACATATTTTAGTATAATTACATATTTTTACATATTTCACTAATTTTTAAATATTTTTAATCATATTTTTATCATTTCATTATTCATACGTCTTTTTCGTATGAAAATACAAGAAATTATTTTAAAATTAGATCCAGAAACTTCTATCGCTATTGGAAAAGCTCAAAATATTATGCTAAATAAAACATTGAAAATAATTTAATTTTAATTAAAAATAATTTAACAAAATTATTAATAAAAAATATGTCCCCAAATGATAGTATGCAAATTGTTAAATCAGCGATTAAAACTCGTAAGCGGACCAATAGATGTTGTAAAAAAGAAAATTCATGCTGTTACAGAAAAAAATTCCAGGCAATATTGATTTTAAAACAATCAATGACATAATGAGTGGCAGACACCCTTCTAAAAATCTGGAATTATCGCCTTCTGATAGTACGCACTTGAAATATGCTTTTATACATCGGTTGATATGAAACGATAATTTCGCCGTTTTAAAAATATTTTGATACCTAATAGGCGACATTTAACATTTGATAATTTAAAAGATATTGTAATAATTGCAACAAATCATTTTGATAATTTAATAATAATAATCACTTTTTCCCCCCACATATTTGGATGTTTTTAGCACATATTTTATAAATTATACTTACATATATATGTAAATATTTCTGTATTTTTATTACATATAAATCCGTTCCCTAATTATAACATATCAATGGTATGTAAAAATGTATACTGATAAAATTGAATAAGATAAAAAAATTAACATTATACTGTACGAGGAAACGTAATTTTAAATATTGATCGCTAACTCGCATTTTTTTCTCAAAATACTTATAACGATGATAAACAATTTTATTATATTTTATTGTGTTAATCAGTATTTACAAAACGAAATGACAGATCTATAACACGATAATGCAGACCCAAAAAACAAGCAGAAGCTGACTAGAGTGAATTTTTTGGTTAACGGTAAGTTAATTAATGTACAACTATTAACTATAGACAAAAATTATTAGAGATAATTAATTAATTGCAGTAATTAAAAAAATAAAAACCGTAAAATAATAATTAATAAAACTATGATTTATCAAATTGTATAATATATCATTCGATTCACTGACTGTAACATTGGTTTGTAGCGTTGTGGTTTTTGCTGTCGGTATGATGATAATTATCATTATTTCTCACGATTAATAAACGTTTAAAAGAGCAATTTATTCACAATAACCATTGTGGAGAAAACTGCGTGTTCGTGGAGCGGGAAATCATCGTACATCGCATATATATATATATACCTGTATATAATACTTTAAAAATGATAAAAGACGAACCGTCGAGGCAGCACGTTTTAGCGGAAAATAAAAATAAAAAGACAATACATAAATTAAGCGAAACGACGGAACTACGACCGCCGCCGGGTCTCATAGGATATAGGATTTAAAATGTATGCGAACATTTTTAAATTACGTCGTACCAAAAGAAAACGACAGTAAAACGTTACTAATGTTCCCCATATTATACGCACGGCTCCGGCAGATCGCTTTTTATTGTATATGGAGAAGCGTAATGTGCCCAGAGTTTGTATACATGAATAATAATTCAACCGAATTAATTATAGATTATGTCACTATGGTGCACAAAATATAATATAATACTATTCTTACAACTTACCTCGGTGATGCAATTTAAAAACTGTGTGAAATCGTGTGCTGTAAGCCTACTCCCACTACCCGCAAGATTTGTACAAGTCCATAGATCACCCAAAATAGGTTCTGAGCCAGAAAACATATGCATTACCGTACGCAACCATGATATAATATCCAAGGTACTTGTTTTCGTTATTTTCCTTTTTTTTTTCTTTCTTGATATTGGGTTAAATGTTTACACTTGGATTTCGCGAAAATTCAATCGTATTATTTCAGATTCTGCAGAGTGAAGCCAGGAATAGAATGTATTTAAATATAAATTATTTAAAGAAAATATGATTTGTTGAAACCGTTCTTAATTTAATTAGCCGTCATGTTCTCGTAAGACCAAAAAAGAAAACGAATATCGTTTAAACCTGGATGCCGCTGTACACACTCTAATAATTCGGTAACGCCCCTGACCTCTAGCGATGAATGTACGCTACACCTACTTCTATGTGCAAAGACGGAATGATGAGTTTTTTTCATCTCATTTAGTTTTAAATAAGTCATCTGTAGAATATGGTTCATACCAGTGGCTTTCAACATTTTTCTAAGCACGGCACACTATAGGTACTCTTCGCAAAATCTTCACAGCACATGCCTTAGCCACGAACAACTTTTAAATTGAATAACTTTTTAAGACATTTTTTTTTCTTATAATTAATTAATTTTTTATCAAACCAGATTAACACAATTGTGAAACTGTAATGTATTATGCGTAATATATTTATTTTCAGAAGATCGATTTTCACAGACGTGCCCACCCATCGAATCCAGATCAAAGTGTCTTCAATATCTTCATCTATCAACCGGTCGTAGTAATTTTATCATAACTTTATCATACATTTATCGTCGGATTTTCGATCGACTAGTAAATGAAATACTGGAATATGTGTCATAAGCATTACTCTTCTTCATTGAATAATTTTATTGTACATTAAAAAATGAAACAAATATAAATTATAATATATTTGGTTGCATCCGATTAACGATTAAATTAAAGATTTTGATTTGATTGCAAAACAATGTTTGTAATGTTATTTTTTAATATGCGCACGCAACTATTGAAGCAATTACTTTTTTTAAGTCTACACCTTAAAGAAATCTATACTTTTGGTTAATATCATCTGATAAAATAGATAAAAAATGAGATATATACTTTAATGGAATTAGAGAATTGAAGAAAAACATGTATCTTCTGTGTCGTGCAAATAAGTTTCCCTGTATTATACCCGAGTTCAGGCATAATAATATAGTACTTATTATATACGAATAAATTTAAGCCATACTTGCACAACAGTAACGATAATTATTGCATATACGTCGGTGTACACACACACACACACACACACACACACACACACACGCATACATATTATATAAAGAGGATAATTTGTGCCACGGTCATGAGACCCGGACCACGTTAATTGCACCTCCCCCGCTAGATTAGCGTTGGAATGACAAAGTCAATCCTTCCTTCGGACGCGTAAACGTATACACTACTAACGTGGCATGCTTGCCTCTTTTTTTATTTAATTTTTCTGTTTTCCTAGCCGCAATTGACTCGTACACACGCGCGTTCTCGACGATAATAACTTTACCGTATATATTATTGTACGTCGGTGTGCAAACACGATGGGAATGTGCGTGGACGAACGACCATTATGAAACTTTCGTTTTATGTTATTATTTTTCCTCGGTTTAACGCCACGCGCATTGTTTTCACGCACGTCCTGTCTCCGGGATTTCATAGCTATGCTCTACGATCTTGATATTTTTTTTTATTTCTTTCTTTTCTTTGGGGACCAAACGAAATAATAACGCACACGCCGTCTAGAAGCAAAAGTTAGCTGTCAACTTTTCTAAGTAGGAAGGCCGTTCTCGAAGAAAAAGTCACGAGAGCTTATGATGCGTATAAATTCTTTTGCAGCCGCCCAATAACCACATGCACGACGTACATCGAACAATTTTATATATTTTTTTAAAAGTTGTACGTCGTTTTAAATAAATAGTATAAACCCACTGCCTAAACACGTATGTACCCGTATCATACGCGGAATTTAATCTCGCGTCGCATGTTGGTTCCGTGTACGCCCTTTCGTTGAATATTTTAATACTCTCGTGTTTGTTTCAATAACGAACTCAGCTCTCTTTTCCGTGCAAAACGTAAATACGTTCGAAAGCGCGTTCAATTATGCAACCACACGAATCCAAGCGCAACGGCAGCAGGTGAGTACAGTATATAATATAAATTCCTGTGACGTACCGTTCAGGTAAAAAATGTACATTCGAAAAAAAAGACAAAATTAAATATACATATGGGTACAAGCATTCGTACGGAAAGTAAATGTAATGTCCTCTACGGAAACAAAAACAAGACGTTAAACTCTCGATTCGTTTGAACGGTCAAATGACATACCTGTATAAGTGTGTTCCGTGCAGTATACGTATACCGTTTGATAAAGAATAATTAAAAAATTACGTACGCTTATTCCCCTTTTTCACGTGTATATCATATGTAAAACAAAAATTCAATTTGCAATCGAGTCACGTCGGAATATTGCTCGTTTTTTAAAGTTTTATATTTATTATGGATTGTAAAATTCAAAACACTACTAGTCATGAGCCTAAATCATGTGGACTTAACCGAAATCTTCATTTTCCGAATGATACATTTCGATTTTTATTTTTATATTTGATTAAATTCTCCTCTTATTATTTTTTCAACCAAGTATATTAACGCTACACAATGCATTCAGGAAATAAATTATTTTCTACGTTATATTACACATTGAAAATGTGATGAAATATTTATCATTTAACAATACGAGTAGACCTTTAAAGTGTCATTAATAATTCAGCGCTAATAAATATTATGGGTTTTATGTAAACCGATTCAGAGAATTTTTGCTGAAATCGTATTACAACACACAATAAAAACGATCGAATGTAAATATCTACACAAGTATTGTTGATATTATATTTCTAATTCAATTTAGTTCCCTCGGCCAACGCTGTTATGATATGAACTGATCGTCAGCATAACCACTCTAAAAATAATATTTATTTCGAATGAAATCTTATCAATATATGTATATGATAAATATTAACGATTTGAGTTGCAGATTGATTCGGGTTGAATCAGAATTTTTAAATCAAATCCAATTTCATCGAGCTACGATGAACCTTTTCACGTATTCGCTTTACGTCTAGCGGAACATAGATACGACGTTATTCAATCGGCAAACAGCTTCGGTAAATATATTCGATATTGTTTCATTGTTTTTGAGCACGCGAAATGTACATCACAATGTATACTATATATCTTGTTCGGAACAGAATGAAAACTCATTAAATACTAAGACGGAACACTGTAATCCAGACGCGGATCCAGCTTATATTAACGGGAGGGGCGGATTATTAATGTGTATCAATATTTACTATTTAGATACCTACTAGTAAATGTGACATATAGGGGAGAATGGGGCAGATTTGAATGAAATTTACATTTTAATTTTTTAATTTTTAATTCTTTGATAAATTTTGTATTTGATAATTAAAATATGTAGTCTAGATATTTGCTAATACTATTTGACTCACAACAATCTGAAATATTAAATAACTAATTTAATATTTAATCATGAAGTTAATCATATAGTTAACTTATATAATTATATAAAATATATTATATATTATATTTTATACAATACTTACACAGTTATAGTTTATAAGTTAACATACATATATACAACAATAGTACTTGATGCAATTACTCCTTATTAATTATAATGAATAGCTTTTTTTTTCTTATACTTCATTGAATGACTATTGCATTATTAACAATTTAAAATTACCCTTTTCTTATAAAAAATATACATAAAAAAATATATCGCGGTTACTTTTAACTGCGACGCATATTAACGAATGGTAAACTAAGTAGTTCGTAGGTATACATAATATACTGTGTGTATCCAGGGGCGTATTTAGACTTACTTTAAGGAGGGTGACTCAATTTTTTTCTTTAATTCATGCTCAAAATTTACAAGTACAATTTTTTTTAATATTTAAATCAGGTGAATCCTTAATATATTTTTTTTTTTAATCTATTGCCGGATCCATTTAGAATCAATTTGTATGTAGTTCTTTTTTAACATCTGTCTGTATTTTCAAAGTTACGTTAATGTTTTATTTGAATTTTCACTAAGTATGTACCCGACAAAAAGCTCAATTCAGTATTCACAGCCACGCGTAATTTGATTTTGTAATAAAATGATTAGCATTAAAAAAATTTAAAATTTGTGTCTCACATATAATTGGTTCCTTAAATACGGATTCAGGGGGGGAGCGATCGTCCCCTAAAATATGCCCCTGTGTGTATCGATGTATATTTTTCACGAACGACAAAGAGACATCATCGTACAACTACGTGGGCGTCGCTTTATACAACTCGTGGCGATTAAAAAGCACTTGATGTTATTTTACGATGCTTTATAACCAAACTTTACGAGTCATTAATAATTACAATCCAATACAATTTACCACCGTAAACTGCAGTTACGCAAACTATACACATAGTTAACGAGTGGTTATATATTTCTTTATTTTTTTTTTTTTTTTTTTTTTGTACGAGTCCCAAACTCGTAAATCTTTAAACGTACAGTAATACAGTCGTCTAACGAATATACGAGTACGTATACACCATGACACTTTACTCGGAGAAAATATAAAAAACGTAATAATAAATGAGTGGTTTTCAAAAACGACGAAGTCGCGCGACGATAATTTGCGGTCATTGTCATAATGCACATAACGTTGCGTGGATAATCGTTTCACATTATATAGATCGAACGTCAACGATATCCTATACAATGATTATTCAAGCGATAAAATCGTTACATTTATCACCGTGCATATCATAATAAATAATAATGTGGATGTAACTGCAGACGGCTAACCGTTTTTACCGCCATCGATTATGCACTCGAATGCAGAGCAATTCGATTTTCCTGTCCGGTTATAATGTCGTATTTATGCAATTTTGTTGTTACGCACAATTCCACAATATTACCAGTATATTTATATGTATACGGTATACATAGTGGTATTCTGAACGTCTGATATAACTCAATAAGAACAATTGAGAATAATGCGCAAATACGCAAAGTATGGAAAACAACATTGTTAGTACGTCGTACATAATATATATAGTTTTCAAAAAGTAAGTTTACAAAATAATTTTTTTGTAAACTGTTATTGTGTACCTTTTAATTATTTCAAATAATTGGTTGGGATTCATACATGTATGTATTATGTTATTGTTGTTACTCAGTCAACGTGATAAACAATTAATTTCACGCCAGTCGTTGAAAAATAGTTGCGATTCGTCATCGATAAAGTTGTCGTGTGTGGATCGCATTCGTCGTGCATTCATTCATTATGGCCAAGAGGGCGAGGGATCGAAATCGTCAGTTTGACATTGTATGGAATTAAAAACAATGAGAGGAAAAAAATCGTATTGCAATGATGTTGTACCTGTACGTCGATAAATACAATAATGTCAGCTGGTCGTTTTCGAAAATGACTAATGATCATCGGTTCTAGGTGCTGTTACGTACCACCGGCTCGATTTAAACTTGAGCAGTCGATGATGTATAATGTTAAATTAAACAACTTTACTACTTAAACTTAAACTTTTTATAATACGTTTATTAAATAGTTGAAAGTGTTGAATAAATCTGATACAAAATTACGTGAAGTTGCTAGCAGTTCCATGACTAGAACTCATCTGAACTATGGTAATTTCCATCCTTCTTTTATATGCTTCAATTGACGTCATAGGTAACGTGACCATAATTATTTTTCTTCAAAGCGGCACACCTATAAATTTTAATAGAAACACCAAATAATCTTGCGTAAAATGACTAGAAATGTATTGAAACAGTGCGTTTTTATCAGAAAAAAAAACCATTTATTTTTAAAAAAAAAATGATACCAAAAACGCAGATCATGTTGTAATAATAATGTAATAATAGAGTAAATTATTTGACTGATTTTCTATATTCGCAAATCTGATTTTAAGTATCCGGTTTGGTTTTTATATATGAATGAAACTGTTGGCACAATTTGTTTATGTTACTTTTTGTTATAAGAATAGATTTTAATACAGAGACTCTCAACTAAGTTTTTTTACTGCTCCATTCATATGAGAGAACACTTTTTGGCTGAAATGTTACTGCTTGGTAGACACAAAATGTATTCTACAATTATACAAAAATTCACGTGTATGAGATTATTAGCATTGAAACGTGTAAATACTTCCACCCAACGATTTTCAGTAGCTATATTTCCGATATTCCAATAGTGTGATTTTTGAGCTGTTACATAATTAGAAATAAGTGAAAACTCATAAAAAACGCCTGTATATTGATTGCTACTAATGAAATTCTGTTCATAAGCAAGTCGATCACTTTTTGACCTTCTTCTCATGTGGGAACCTTTCTCAAATTTGCCCATTCAAGTATTTTTATTTCCTCGTTGAACTGACGCCACTGCTCCAAATATTCTTTGCTTGTCTTATAAAAAAACAGCCGTTGCAGTTTTTACGTTTTCTTCGTTGACAGCACCAGTTTCTTGTAATTTTGCTATTATATTATGGTGGCATGGGTAAGAGTGCATTTTGTTTTTGATTTAAATTATTTTGGAGTTGATTGATTTCATTCACGGCATCTATTGCAGACATGTTTCGGCCTTCGATCATTAACATAGCTTGATAAAAAAATAGCTGATTGTGCATGCATAAAATACAACCATAATCAGAGCTGGGATTTTCAAAAAATTCTTTCAATATATTTGGGCATTTATCAATGCTCAAAAAATAATTTTTAAATAGCCGAAACATTTTCAAAACTTTTTCCAGTGTTTAACGCGAGCCATCTAGTTTTACTGTAGCCGAGTTTTTTATATTCTGTGTCAGCTGCATTACAAAATTCTTTGAGAGTTTCAACACAAACGCTATTAATGTAAAAAAAAAATGAATATATTTTAATAACTATGCATTTAAAATCAACAAGTAGACAATCTGTAGGTGTTATCACTGGCATCACCATGTGCAACACTAAAATCTGTACAACACTTTTTACACGTCGGAGAAATTACTTCTTAGTTACACGAACGGATATTTGGTTTATAAATTATTATTAAATGAGCACTTACGTTTAGGCATTTTAAACTAAATAACCATGTAAAGAACGTCAATAAACTCGAGGTGCAGTACGTGACAAAGTGACGGAACAACTAAGATAATAATAATATGTAGTCCATTTGTTGCCGATTTCCGCAGTCGACGCCAGCGATAAGTTATTGCTGATAACTAGAGCGCGGATTTCTATGCAATCGCATATTTTTTCCATTCAATATTTTTGGATTTTTGTCAGTTATCTCCACGAATCATCATAATTTGAAGCTAATGGTGAAATTTTTTTGCATATTTCTGCATATTTAGAGGTTATTGCATATTTTGACAAAATTCTAAATTTATTGCATATTGGAGTGAAAATTTAAAAAAAAATGTATAAAATAATATTTTGTCTCGTAGAAAAATTAAAAATAAATTTCATAGTCACTAAATAATAATTTATATATATATTTAGTTATAAAATAAATAATCGATTACGACGTAAACTTAATCGCTCTTGCTGTGTTAGTCGATTATCGACATACTACTTGCTTCAGATATGCCCCAATAACTTCGGTTGACATCGAGAGTTCGTTTTCAGTCTTTAAAAATATGTTAACCGATAAATGACACAGCTTCACAGAAGATAAACTTGAAATGCATATGATTATTTATTTTAATAATAAATACAATTTTAAAAATAAATTAAGTTCAGAAAATTCCCTAAATTTTTTTATATTAAGTATTTAAGTAATTAATTTTTATAAGTTGAATTATAAATTTTAAATAAATAAAAAATTCTTGCATATTTTTTGCATATTTTCATAATTTTGACTGCATATTTTTTTACATATTTTCATGATTTTGACTGCATATTTTTTGCATATTTTCATGATTTTTACTGCATATTATACGGCATATTTCGATACTTTTAAGTGCATACAAATCCGTGCTCTACTGATAACTAGGTACTTATTTTTATATAATTTTTCCATGTATTATGGGTTTACGGTCTATAGACTTTACACTATATGTATATGTTTACTGTATATATAGTATAATATGTATAATATGTAATTCCTGTATATTTATGTATATTTAAAAACGACAAGGGGACAATGTTACGTAGATTATGACTAGGATTCGGGACTTTTTGCACACAAATTGTAGGAAATATGCGCAAAAAAAAATATGCAACTGAATATTTTTTAAATGCCAATTAAGAAATTTGATTTATTCATTTAAATTTCATAAATTTGTTGTAATTAGTTATTTTTTGACAACAATAACACTATCAATATTCTATTACTGAAGTTTGTTCGATTTAATTTTCTTCGTCTTCTACAATGAAAAATATTTTCTACAAACTCGGTGCTATATTTTCTAATACACGTATTGTTCGTAATTTTTGGCATGTTTAAAATTATGAGGCTACAAGAATAACGATTTTAAAAGCCTCGACGCACGAAAACAAACTGAGTTCTTATTTTTCTTTTACATACATAATATTACTCTTAAACGATTTACGATAAGTAAATCTAAAATAGTATACGCAGGAAAAATTAGGTATTTCCCTTGTTGCCAAATCCAGTAATAATAAATGTTATTATCTTATCTTTATTAATAAACCGAGCTATACCGAAAAACAATTACTCATTACGAATGATTAGGTGTATTGAACAATGCATGAAAGTCAAAAAAAATAAAGTTACCTTTAAAATAAATGTACTTAATTTAGAACAAAAACTGTGTGAATATGCTATAAATAACAATTAAACTGACAAAATTTTTCAAATATGCAATTTGCTCAGAAAACGGCAAAATATGCGAAAATATGCAATTAAAATTTTTGTATTTCAATCTGTTATGACTTACAACAAATTTAAATCTTACTTATACTATTCTGCAGTCATTATTGAGCAATATGCAAATCCAACTAGTCCCAAACCTTAATTATGACCAATCATTGAAAATATAGATTAATCGTATACTATTACACGAATTCAAGTGTAATATTACATGTGGTGTACGAGAGCCCATAACAGTGCGTATGAACAACGGGCGAGTAGTCCGCCTAGGTGACATGTGTGTACACGCGTGAATCTGCGTACTGCTCCGAGATGGGAGATGTGTGTTTACGATCTTCGATACCCATATTGAATCGATTTTGGCCGCGTGTTCAACATTCAAGGTCTTACGACTTGGAACGTTTCGATTTGAAAACGTCTGATGAGCCGTGCGTGAAATTCACTCAGGGGCGGGTTTACGTCGTCGCACAGTGTTAACGATTAGTTCCCAGGAGAAAGTACAAAGCGTCTTCGCATCTTTCGCGGACAAAGGATAATACGTTATACTCGCATCGCACGCACACGGAACTACGGTGTCGGACGGTTCGCGAGTAAATCGATCTTCACCGTCATTACCGCAACTATGCAATATGCCTATGTCACGGTATTATTCACTTCGGACGTTTATTGTTGTCCGAGTTAAACCGTGAGTTTCGTATGACCGGCCGACTGCGGAGTTTCATCTCGTACCGTATATGAGTGTTATGTGCACGTGTCATGTCCGATGGGGACTATATCAACTGGGGAGCATATGACGAGTTACGGGAAATTATTATTATTTTCTTATTTTATTTTGTTGTTCATGGGTTTCGTCGTGTGCCCTTCCGCTTATTTCTTAAAAGTCCTTTACATTCAACTGTTTAATATGGGTTTTTTTTGTTAAGCTATGGTTTCCTAAAAAAGCGGTGCCGTTATCTAGCGGCCGTAATATAGCGTTGGGTGACGTCACTCATACGTTTTCTATAAATAACATCGGAGTAGGTTTCCTAGAGTACGTTGAGTGTCACCGTAACGTCAAATAGCGGTGCTGTCAGTTGTATGACGGCCGTCATAGCGGTGATAAACAGTTGTTCAACGTTTTTTCGCGTGTAGCAGTGAACATTTATTTAATAAAATGAGTGGAAACGCGACTTGGACGAGCGAAAATGATGAACTATTAATTGATTTTGTAAAAGATAATGAAGCTTTATACAATATAAAATATAAAGAGTATAGACAAGCCCAGATGACACATTAAAATTTTAAATGCACCCTTAGTATCACGATATTTGAACATTACACTTTCCTCCGAACTATTTTTTCATCTTCTGATGACTCTTTATCCTCCAAACATCAACTCATTATCTTTATACCTCTTTATTTATCTTCCGAATTAACAATACTAATTATAATGCCATTGAGTACACAGCCAAGCACTCGACCGACAACCGTACATCGAACGCGATAAAAAGAAAACCGTACACGTATGGTGGAGGTAATCGACTGACTTCTAATATAACCAATGACCGACTAAATTCGAAAGCACGTATAAGCCCTACATGGACTACGCTGGAGTGAACGACGACCGTTCAAGGAGTCCTGCGTAAAATACTACAATCAAGCCGCACGTCACATTCGTTCGGAGAAACCCTATTTTCACGAACAGAGGATGAAATTAAAATACATTGTCGTAGGATTTTGCACATTTTGCAAATAGTTGAATGTATTTTGATGCGTACAAATTTTTCGAATAAAATAATAGTGATACTGCTTGCAATGAATTGTACCGTTAATAAATAATATTATTTCTGTACAACGTATGGAACATCACGTTTCCTAGATTAATTTACGTCAAACCTGTAGAATCTATAGATCTATAGATTCTACAGTGTAGATATTTCATGATATAACTCGAGATGACTAAAATATCCGATATAATTGTTACTGACGTCCGAATGTGTACACAGAGTGACTAAATACATAATACAATAAAGTGTAAAAATATTTACCTACTTAGAAACGGATTCGATTGTAGAAATACGATCTGCGATAGCTTTGACTTCGGAATCGGACAGTTGATCAAACATTGCGATTCAACAGTATACAAGAACAAATACACATAATATACAATTTGCGAAGAATATTATGAAAGTACATTATATCCATACGATGAAAATTGTTATTATTCACGTACTTCTTATAATTATACAGAGTGTAGATAATATGCGTTGGCATCACAAACTGAACAATAATTTACTTTTTTAATTTGGTTTTTGATTTTAATATAAATGAATGTGATACGCTGCAGTCATAGGCGGAAATCGGGGAGGGGACTTGAGGGGACTAAGCCTCCCCAGAAATATAAATTACGTGTCTAAGCCCCCTAGCCCTAAAAATTGTTAAGTAACTAAAAATACAATAATTATTATAATTATAAAATACATATTTAATAACTGAACTAAAAAAATAATATTCTGTGATAAAAATTAAATCAAATTCGTAACATTTTACAAAGTAACTGTCATGACTTGGAACGATCATAATTAATGTAATATTAATAATGTGTAATAATACCTGTATTGGCTGTTTAATTTAATTCATAATTTCTGTTTAGAATAGCTACTCCAAAAATGTTTATGTTAAGGCACCTAATTGTTTTTTTGGTTAAATTGTTGAGTATGTTAAATTGTCAAACTTAGTAAATTGCCTTGTTGAAATAAATAATTTCGTACAGGGGTACCTATAGGTATAATAAGCAAATAATGCTCAGCCCCCCCCCCACTAATTTTATCAAATTTCCGCTTATGATTGCAGTGTAATGTTGTACACTCAAATACATACATCAAGTACATAATAGATCATTAGAACGTTCATCGCGAATCAAATATAACATGTTATTATTTATTACTTGTTGGCCTGTAGCAATATTTTATATCCATACCTTATGAACAATGGAACAGAGATGGTAAATTCATAACACGCATAACCAAAATAGCATACAAAATATTATGAGGGCACATGAGCCCTCAAAAGCCTGAATTTTTTTTTGAAAATTTTTTTACTTATATCATGCAATTTTAAAGTCTGGTAGATTACTAGAACAAAAATAAAATGCTTTGAAATTTTTTCCTCGGGCAATTTCCGAGAAAACAGATGTTACCATATGGTCACACTAGGCTATAATGAGGTGCAATTTAGTTATATAATATTTATAAAGTAATAAATCAAAAATATTCATAGTTTTGTAGTATTTTTTACTCATCTGTTATTTTATTTAATATAAATATTAGTTTAAGTTAATGACAATGTCAAGTATTTTTAGTTATAATATATAAGTAAAATATAAAAAATATAAAAAAAAATCATTTGGTATTAAATGTTTTAAAACAATCAACACAAAGTCCAACATCGCACTTATTACACATTGTAAATATTATAAATTATAAATTACATTTTAAATATTTTGAACTGTCGTTAGATGGTAACCACACTACTAGTAAAATCGATAATTATACGGAGAATCAATAATTGATATAATTATTGCTATAATTAGATAATAAAAATATAACCACAGACGTTCTTTACGTCTGACTTATAAATAGATTTTGTTGTGTTACCACAGGGACACATCAGGCGTTGAAGGGTTAAAACATCTACTAAATTACATTTAATTTTTAGCAATAAACGAAAGGCCACAACCACTTTAAAAAAAGTAACATTTTGTCCATTTTTTCTACAATTTATTAACGCGAATCACTCTTTTCGGAAAAGAATAATATCAAATATGATTAATAAATCTGGCGATGGATATGTAATGTACGAGCGAAAATTGCAACGGTAATAATTAGTTAATAATAAATTTATTCGTTTGGGCCAAATAAAAACGGAATTGAAAATCATGGTCGACATGTACCACGTATTTAAACGCAATCACGAATACGTACAAACATGTATTTCGATTAGGGACTAATATTAGCTGCCAAAATATCGATTAACTCGATTTCCGAACGTATAGTTGGTATAAATTATTTATAAAGGGGCATTTCCGATTTGTTTTGTGAATACGATGGGGTCGCTGTAAATGTCGATTGTTTTCGCACGCAAATCGAATAGAGTCGTTTCATAACTCTTTTGTTTCTGTTAATTCTACATATGCACTGGAAAGTTAAGGCGACTACTATAGGCGCATATCATATACGTGCTGAATAAATAATAACGACTGTAGTATGAAAAACCAACGACGACCCTTGCGATCTCGGCCGACGACATGGATTATATATTTTTATTCTTTACCGTAACGGTATTACTGAAATCGCAGGAACAACATTATCTCCGCTCGGGAAACTCATTCGTTTTGTTGCAGCTAACTAGTCTGGAAACACTTGATTTAAAAACAATAAAGGTATTTCATATTTTTGTTATATAATTTGATGTGATTATTTATTTATTCAGCGAAAACTTTAAACACCGAGCACCCTTGGTTGCTGATATTTCGTTCGCTATTTAGAGTGATCAGTTTGTAGAAATTCGTATATTGTTTCCGAAAAAATATCACCGATACAGAAGTGTCCGATATTTAGAGGTGTCCGTTAGGTGAAGTTTAACTGTTTTTGCTACGTTTTATTTGATGATTAATGAAATTATAGTTAACTATACTACATTTGGTTTTTTTTAATGTTAGTTGACATAACTTGAAAAACTTGAAAAAACTTCAAAATACACAAATGTATACCATATTACCACACTTTATACACAAAAATAATTTGGTAACAATTTTTTTTTTTAAGTTGTGGTTTTTTTATACGACTTTTCAAATTATAGGGTGGCCGTGAAGATTTTCAACATTTTTGCCAGAGCGAGTGAAAAAACATAATAATATCATAAATACACTTATCGTAGTTGAATAATGTCAACAACCTGCGTGTGAACTACACGGTTGGTCGAAAAATTCACTTTTAATGTTTCTTCCAAGCCGAGGGTGTATTATTATGTGTTATTACGTTCTACCATTGACGCGAACGCCGTAAATATTTATATATATGATGAATTTATAAATGTGTTTATTTTACCTGCTCGTTATCTTTTTTTCATTTATTCCTTTTTCACGGGACTCAACTAATGTGCTCCGGTTATTTCAGTTCGCCAATCTGTACATGAAATAGAATAACTTCTAGGACGGTAAATATATATATATATATATATATATATATATATATATATATAATATGTATGTTAACAAATGTATATTAAAAAAAGGAAATAAAAAATTGTGCAATCTGAACAAAACTTAACGGACGGAAGCAAAAAAAAAAAATAAATATTTTTTCGGTACATCACGTACTACAGGGATAGGCAACTGGCGGTCCCAGTACTGCGTTTTACGTAAAAGGAAGAGTGGTACAAATTTATTTAAGGAGGTTAAAAATGGATAACATTTAAAAGAAAGAAGATAAGAAAAAATAAATAAATAAGGGAGGGAGTTAATGAGAAGATATGGGCGCTTGGACGACGCACCATACTGAACTGCAGATAAATTATTGAATATCTTAGAATAAGTATATCCATAACGGCATAGCAAACATAGCGATAGTTATGGTATTAAGTAGTTATTTTATTGTATTGGTTCAGTCTTAAAATTAAATTATATAAAATAAATGCTAATTGTCAATTTAAATGACCCTTTTTTTTTTTATTTATTCTGGCACACCAGATTTTAAAGTTTTATAAATTGGCTCTCAAGTTACTTTGAGTTGCCCATCCCTGATATATAATATAGGACCGACGGGGAGGGGAGGGAAAACAATCACTTCTATTATATTATAATGCGGTATGTGCGTTTTAAACGCCAACTATAACGATGGCATACTAATGAAAATGAAAATAATAGGAAATCGGAACGAAAATGTTATGATAAGAGACTCAAAGCAGTACCGATTACACTACGAGACACGTATTTTCAAGGCGATTCGATCAAAAGCCGACATTAGTTGTACGCATTAGTTAAACTTAGATACTATGACAGACATATGTATTAGTGAGCACGACGTTTATGGAGCGCAGTTTAAAGGTTTTTGGTGTTTTGTGAAAGTACTTATGTATTATGTTGTACCCAGACACGTGCACATGCGCCAGAATAAAATCCCGCCGGGTCGATGGTAAGTATATCGTCGGACCGGAGAAATCTATACGTTATCGTCAAATGTTACATCAATACTAACTACCATCAGTGTTACCGGAAAATTGTCGAAAACGACCGGAGACCAAAGAATAGAGATAAAATCTGTATAATATAATACACGATCCAAGCGCACGCTGCGATACGTTGTATTGTGTCGCGTACGCGTGAACGGAAATCAAAATAAATAGTTTGATTTAGTTGTTTATTTTTTTTTTTTTTTGTCGCGTAAATGAGTATGGGGACAAAACGCGTGCAAAATGATTTGCGACTGTACCGGCACGGATATCGAGTTAAAAAGTGTAAACGAGTCGCGAGCATATTTTATCACTGACTAATTGGTAGAATAGATCGATTATACCGATAAAGTTTTCATGAAATACAACCGTTCGTACCAGTTGCAGTTTTTGCGTTAGTAATCACGGGCACGCGTTGCGCAGAATGACTTGGGAAATACAACACGGGGGAACAATGACCCCTTCGCAGTCAACAGCTCCTCGCGTGCTTGCGTGCCCTTGTTATAGAATACCGTATACACTTTACACTCGTGTAACAATATATCGTTGTTGTCGTGCTATCGATTTGTTCAGTGTCCGACCGCCGCGGTATACAAAATGGTTCAATAACCGCCATCCCCGGAGAACCGCGTGCCTAGTTGTTATTTATACACCGGTTCGACGTTCACACGTCGTTGTCGATACACCCATCTGTGTACATTGGACCACAGTCACTCATAAGTTATTTGCATATAGGTGTTGTAGGGCGTGTTGATAATGGTACCACGATCGATCGTTTTCGGTACGGTCGATTTGGCTGAAAACAGTGGCGGCCAAATGCCATGACATAAGTACACATTACGAGTGTGCACGTTTAATAGGCCGTCATCACAGTAAACGTGAAAATCATGCGGCACCGCAAAGGACGAGCCGATATTTTTTTTTTTTTTAAATAATTGAAAAAAGGATAAAAAGATTTCTATTAACAAATAGATAATGTGAAATGGGTTCATATAAGAAAAGAAAATTAAATACTTCTATAACGTTTTTCTTAATCCACGTTGTAAAATTTTGGTAGAACCGATTTTTTCTTGACACCTGAGAAATTTTATGCGAAACCATTTCGACAAAATATATAAAATAAAAATTATAACTTTTTTTTCTTACGTTTAATCACCGAGTAAAGCAAAAGATTCTACTTGTGTTGTACAATAATTATGACAATTTTTGAGTAGAAATCTCATTACCATTTTGTATAACAAAAATGCTTTCTACCCTAACTTTGATCACGTATGATCGATCCAGTAGCGTGGCAAACTCAAAAATTTTCATTATTATGGTCAATATTAATTATCAGTCTCAAATAAAAACGTCATTATGATAAACAACACTAAAAAACCGGATTCGCTTTGTTGCATATACCAAAATCCACGAAAAGAAATTTGTGAACCTCATCAATTTCGCTCAGTCAAAATGACAAAAAAAAAACTAAGTCTTCGTTTCACCAAACCGCTTCGCTTCACTCGCCACTGATGACAAAAACGACATGACCTTAACCAACCTCAAGGACGATCCTGTTAACTCTCCTCAAACAGATCGATATGGGACCTCCAGATCTGGGACCTCCGGATTCACCTATCTTCAGCAAATACATTGTAAATTACTACGCTTTCAATATGGTTTTAAAAACCAAAGTATTAACCAACATCATCAACTCGAATGACTTTACCTGTAGGTTAACGCAAGTTACCTAATTTTTAAAAAAATTATTGACCACTAACATGAAACTAATGCTAGTTTCCATTTATGTACCCCGATCACATTCACATAACTTTCGCCGTTCCAAGAGTTCCTTCTGCCAAGAGCCCTGATTCAAATACCTATTATAAGAACAAATCTTACGCAGAAGCCACAAAATATCAAAAATCACACATAACACAAAATTGCCGACAATCATTTAAGTTATACATCAAATTTAAACTCATTAATTAGTCCTTAAGATAATAATAGTCCTTCTTACTTCAGTCTTAAAAATACTAACTACAAATATCATTATTTCATAATTATTATCAGCCAGACCATCCTCATAAAAAAATACGCACTATAATGTTTTAGTTTGATAATAATTATTATTCATTATATCTTATATTATTTTCTCATTACATAATTTAAATCCATCTATAACTAATTAACTAACCTAACTAATTAAGATTCAGCACAAATAAAACGACAACATATATTGTACAATTTATATTAATGTTTAAACGTGTAATATCATGTGATATGTTGACATATTTAAATACATTAATAAAACAAATAAAAGCGACGGTTTTTAGAGTGCCTACAATGGTAAGTTTTTCTGCGATATGATATTTAATTCATAAACTTTAATGTTGAATATTTTGAAAAACGAGAAACGTTACGACAAGGTAGAATATTATTAATACAGTAATCTGTATTATACCGTAATGAAAACTGGGTAAATAGTTTGAAGTACACATAGTTTTTCGAACGCCAATGATTTATCATCGCTTTCAAATACATAATAATAATTTTAAACCTCGTTATAAACTCACCGGCTTGTTTCGCTAAAGTGCGAGTGATGTGAACCGAGTGACCGATGCCGATTTATACTTATATACAACCCCTACCGTTTATCCTGTCGATATTTTTTTGAATAATTACACTTTTTTTTTAACGAACGTCGAAAATGTTAATTTAGCGTGATTTTCGGTTGTATTTAATCGACCGATAATAATAGGCGAAAAAAATTTCTCATCTAAGGAAATATATATATATTCTGCTCTTAAAAATCCGTCACTGACAAACAATTTCCGAAATGAAACGTTTGTGTTCGACGTTATTAAAACTCCTAATAACGGTCCACTTTGTCTAAATGGGGAAAATACTCGTATCATTATGAAAGTAGTATCTTATAAGATACTTATATATAAGTCGAATTAAATTATAAACGTTAGCTATTAAGTATCGGTATGTCTAATGATCATTTGATCTTTTAAACGGTATATTAAATATTAAATTTGATTGTACGAATATATATATATATGTATATAATTTAAATATTCGTATTTACAAAAAAAAGTAGATAAAAAGCTTTAGGTTTAAAAAGCACAACAAATTATTCAATGTGCTTAATTTTGTTCGTTTTAAGTTACAAAATATAGATTGACTGTAGCTACTATCATAAGTTTACTGTATTTCTCAAAAACATTTATTTGGTTATAAATTAATTAAGAAAAAATATTTTAGAAATAATTTGTTTTACATATTTATATTGGTTTCCTAGAAATACTTTCGATCTAATTTTTTTCACATAGAATAATATATACATATTCAAGTTGTATATTCAAATAAGTTCTGCATAATATTTCAGTGTTTTAATCATTTTTTAAATACTTTTTTAAATACTTTAAAAAGCACACTATATTATAATAAAATATGCTAATGAAATATGCTTAAATTGTATTACAGAATTCTTATAAAATATATAAGAAGTCCTACCGTATTACTATGGTAATATAGTCATCGTATAGTTTTTGATCACATGTATGTAATATTGTGCACCATAACATAACCGACGAGTAAAAAATAAAAATGTGCTTGTTATATTATACATACAGTAGACTTTCGATAATATGAAATTCAGGAGACCGAATTGAAAATTCAATTTATTAAAGGAATATTAACTTTAACGACAGTTCAAATTATTGATTAAAAAAAGAAATAATTATAATTTAAGAGTGTTGAACATTTTTATTGCTAGATACATTTATTATTTAATTTGATTAATAGTCCAGTCAAATTAGAAAAAAGTTCGGAACTAATTCCACGAAAGCAGGATTTTGGTTTTTTCTTTAGTTTATACCTCACTGATGAACATACTAAATGTCCTGACACCTACCCCCTATGCGTAGCTCTTCACCCCTCTTCAAATGGTGGCGCGCCTCTTTCACTATTTTCGCTTATTACTCGTCAACTTTTTAATTTACATTAAAAATACATATGACCAAAATTAAAGACCATACAATTTACCATAGATCTAATGTATTTTTTGTATATATATATGTTGCGATAAGTGTTATACTTTAAAAAAATATAAAAAATAAAAAATTTTTATCTTTTTTTTATTGTGTTTGAGCAAAAACCGTCAATGATACGCTGAAATGACCTATGACAAAAGTTAACGAGCAGATAATTTTACATAATAAAATGTTAAATTATTTGAAAAATTTCAATTACCGTAAGTAATAATGTTTTTTTATATCAGTAGTAGCGATATAATTGAACAATTTGTTGACAATTACAAAATACAAGAATCAGAAATTTAATTACAATCTACTAAAAAAAAATTGCCGAAAGCTGAATTTTGGTATGTGAGTAGTTTATACTTTACTTATAAACATACCAAAAGTCTTGACACCTACACCTTGTGCGTAGCTCTCCAACCTTCTTTAAAGGGTGGCGCGCCCCTTTCACTGTTTTCGCTTATAACTCGTCAGCTTTTTAAGTTACAATAAAAATACCTATGACCAAAATTAAAGACCATAAAATTTACAATAAGAATACATTATTTTATTTGACATAAATATTTATAAAAGTGAAATATAATCAAAACCGAATGAATACAATCGGGTGAGCTTGGTGGTAAGTTTACAAAAGGCAAAAAACTTATTTTAATATTTAATAATGAATCTTCATCGCCGGAAGAAATTGAATGTGCCGGAGAAAAATATCTTTTAACATTATATAAAGCTCCAACCCACATTACGTCTTTGAATAAATTAAGACATGATGTTTTTCAAAAAACCACAACCTCTAACAAAAAACAAGTTCAACTAGCTAGACTTCCACCTACTATCGATGCGGCAAGAAAACATTTACATCGAATTTATTTACAAATACAGTTGTGGCGTGGCAATAAATTAGATCCACAGAATTGGGACTGGAAAGAATATAATGGTAAACTAAATTCAGTTTTCACGAAAAAGTCACCAGCACCGGATACTCTTTTGAATGTGATTAGTTGTGCCTGCACAAAAACATGTGAACAAAATTATAGCTGTCGAAAAGCAGGATTGCTATGTTCAGTTATATGTAAGCATTGTCAAGGAGGTTCGTGTTTAAATCAGCAACCGATCATAGATGGTGAAGAGGACAATTTATAGGACTATATTGACGAAATAAATCTAATTGAAAATCAAAAAGAAGAAACCAACACACCGACAATAAAAAAAAAATCGACCCACATAATTTAATTAATAAGGTACAGTATGATTTTAATAATTCAATACATAATATAATATAAATATGAAAATATTAAGTATATTAATTAATTTTGTTTCAGGACCTTCAACCCCATTACACCATTCCAGGACCTACACCATTTTTTAAATTTAATTTCGTAACTTATAGTCTGAAAAAATAAAAATAAATGTATATTTTTTAATTTTTGTATTTATTTTAAAAATGATTGTAATTAATAGTTATTTCATAATTCAATTTTTCTTTATATTTCACTTTTATAAATATGTATGTCAAATAAAATAATGTATTCTTATTGTAAATTTTATGGTCTTTAATTTTGGTCATAAGTATTTTTATTGTAACTTGAAAAGCTGACGAATTATAAGCGAAAACAGTGAAAGGGGCGCGCCACCCTTTGAAGAGAGGTGGAAAGCTACACACAGGGGGTAGGTGTCAGGACATTTAGTATGTTCATCAGTGAGGTATAAACTAAAAAAAAACCAAAATCCTGCTTTCGTGTAATTAGTTCCGAACTTTGTCGATTTTTGGTCTAATTTGACTGGGCTATAAATTTATAACAGGTACATTAAGTACGTATTTTATACAAATGTATTGTTTAAACAATTATACACATATTTAATTTACATTTACATACAGAAACGTAATGTAACATATTTTTTTTCTTCATCAGCTTCAACTGACACGATTATTCTTATTTTATCGAAGAGTAATAAACACATTTCATTTTCAAACGAATTAAGTTTAAATCAATTACGATGGTTTCTGAAGCTTAGAGTAATGATATATTATAAATCATAGGATTGTAGAAGATTAAAACTATTTGGAAAATAATAAAATTAATTTAAGAACAGAAAACTACGGTAAGAGAAACCAAACGATAATATCTTTATTACTATTGTTATAAGTTTAGTCACGTTTAGATAGATTTATAGAGGTCTTCGAATTATCAAGAGTCTACTGTTCTAGTGTTAAACATTATGTGACTCACTGTATGTGATTCACTGTATGGTTTTTACGGGAAATGAATTAATGAAGACTTAAACTGACTAATCCTGATTTATAAGTATATTTATGCAATGATTCATATAACAATATACGAGTATCATACATTTAAAAGTATTATGTATATCGTATATATTTCAAAAGCGATTCGAATAGCATTTTCGACGGAACTTTGGTGAACTTTTTAGCAATCGGTTAACGAGCACAACTTAAAAACGCGTTGATATATACTGTACTTGTATTGTGTAACGTATTGGCACCGTACGGCGGCGGCGTGAAATATAATTAAAAACGAAACACGAACAAAAATAAGAATAAAATAAGAAAACGGCATGGTTTCATAAGAGTTCCTTAAAACTTCTCGCGCTCTCAATAACAATGATTGTAATATTATTCTCGTGGTGGCAAACCAGCGGCGAAAAATAACTTAATTTCAATACGGCTTTGGTGAACGTCTCAAGAGATATGGGTCAAGGATCGAAAAATTTTGGAAACTAATACGATTCGCCAGCCAGGATGCGATCTTCCGTGTCCCCGCAGATTGAAGATTGCCACGGCCGAATTTAAACATTATACTAATAAACAAACAACGTTTACGTACTCTGCGTATCGATTACGTTTACACTTATCCCTTTGTGAAAAACACACCAAGTGCACAGTAGCATGTATATAACTTTTGTATTTGTTTTATCATTATTTTTTTTACGTTTCTAACGCCCTCACACTAAAAACATTATTTTTATAATATTTAAAAAAAAGGCGTAGGGGAGATCTGACCTCCATATTCCCCCTTATATATGCCACTGCTAGTGTAGAGTAGAATTCACGCGGCTCGAAGGAAATCCAAACGATAAAGACCCACGGTCGTCCGTCTAATCTTGATTGTCAATCTACATAAATCTTTGCGCACGTTGTACACGGATACCCAACCCGCGCACATCTTACACAAGTGTACCTATCGCCCAGCTATAGTATAATTAAAAATTATTATGACGTATATGATAACATTTGTGAAAACTTCGTCACGTCCGCGGTGCGATTGATCAGCACAGCGATTCGGGTCGCTACAGGCCAGATCACGCGTTCACATGTGAAACACATTATAATACGACAAAGACAACCCGTCTACGTAGCAGCGTTCTATTTTTCCATCCTGCAAGCCCTACTGCATCTACGACCAATTTCTTGAATACGTGACATTGTAGTTCATTGAAGACGACTGTGTCCCAGGAAATTGGTTTTTGTTGTATACAGAAAATTATTAAGTTTTTACCGATTATGCATGGTACGATTGCTTGTCTACCACAATTAATGAAGTGTTGACCATATTTAGTTAAAGGTTTATTTAATGATATAGATTATGATGTTATTAATTTATCGTAATAACATGTCACCCGTAATCACATTGTTTTATTCATGAGTTATCAACTCATGAGTTATCAAGCCGTACTCGTACCATAGACTGAAAAATGCCGTATAGGTACATTAACGATGTGTTCGCGAACTTCCGAACGAATTTAGTCTTTCCGATTTTTCGAATTTCATCTGTAGAATTTTCATTTTGCATTCGAAATTTTACAGTACACGCATTGTTGTAACGCAATGAGTATTGCGAATGATATCTCAACGTTTGATGTGATTTGCATTGATAGAAAAGAAACCGGTTAATATGATTTGTTCTAGCGATTTATTATACAAGTACACATAAAAGGGCGATATATTTATGTAGGTAGTCAGTATATACATGTATTAAATTTTCCGGAATCCTGACTTCAAAAGATACTTTTTTAAAAATTCGTAAAAAACTGGAAAAATTACTTTCATTCGAGTTAGATTAAAGTACGAACGAAATGATATACTCGTATTACACTTAGAAGAACGAAATTTAAATATTACAGAAAAAATATGTGTATTATATGTATAATCAATGAACATTTGTAACGTCTACGTTTATTATTCTTCAAATTAATAGAAAATGACCAACATTTATTATGTAAAAATAAGTGCGTCGTAGAATAATTGCATATTTTATTTTTTTTTCTTTCAGTAGGATTTCGAGAAACTTTAAAAGTCTGACCTCTTAAAGATACCAACCAGATGATATTCAGAAGTATTGCTATTTCAATAAGTTTAAACTCGAAGTAATCATTTTAAAATATAATACACATAGATGTATTACGTTTGTTGTTTTTCTCGAAACATTAATAATGTCAAAATCTAAAACGTCCAAGTGCTAAAGTTATAATAAATATTATGAAAATATAAGTTTTCCAGGAACATCGATTCACTGTAAATATACTAACTATTATACGCACGATGTCGCATCATCTCGTCGGTGGCATTGACGGAATTCGAAGGTCCCTCGTGAAAGACTAATCGTTTGGTGACAAATCACACCATGAGCGAATATATGTTGTATATATATACATAATTAATATTATTTACTATAACCATCAAAACGTATAATAACGGTCTTCTTCACTGGCTTGTTGCAAAGATGCTATCGCGTCTTACAAAACGGTAGCACACGCAGGCGCTCGTGTGGTATATTAGGTATTATTAATTATTATTTGTTGTCATTAATTTTTTCTCGGATTTCTTCGACACTGTATAAATATAATTACTATAATATGCACGATTGCTAAGCCGTACGGTGACTACCTCCTATAATCATCATCATTCATTATCGCACGCGAGTGCTGAAATCACGCGCGCGGATGAGGATATTAAATTCTTTACCGTCATAATCTATGGAATCCGTTAATTATACACTATCGTGTTGCAAATAAAATTACCCATACACCACCTCTAAAAAGTTTTTGAATCCTACTCGAACACGTAATGCGACGACGTATATGTGTTTCGAAAAATTACAATAATTATCTACACACACAAATATCACGTTTTAACTTTTCACATAGATCAAAAATAATAATTATTATGGTACATGTAAAAACGATTTGGTTGTTACGTAAAACCATACGTACTTATATTTCATCCTTTGTAAATCCAACACAATATTATTGCACTGTAGTTTAATATAGAAGTATCTATTCCAGTGTCTGCTTGAACAAAAAATATTCATTCCCATGAACATGCAATCAAATTTGGGTTTTTGGTATTAAGAATTCGCCTTATGATGAATCATACACAAGTTACTTTATAAAGAAGGAAATAAAAAAAAAAACCGTGAAAAATTAAATAACTAATAAAATTTTAGTGGTCACCATTATTTTGTAGTTGAACTACGAAAATATACAAGAAGAAAAAAACCTCCGAAGACAGATACGGTTTTTATACATCTTCTATTCTGAGAAACAAAACTAATAGAGAGGAAAAAATATAATACACCGAGTAAATGTACAAATGAGAAAGAATTTCAATGTTATTGAGATTTAGAAAACACACACACACACACACACACACATATATATATATATATGTATTAACCCGAATTTTATGGTCATCTATCAATGTTATAGATCAAAACGTAAATACTGCAGATAATACTACGGTAAATACCTGGTAACATAAACGTGAAAACATTGCAGTTACAAGTACTAATAATCACACATGGAGCTTGTGTATCATTCGATTGATCATTGTGTAATTATTTGAATCGAATATTTTTTAATATTAAAGTCATTCGTTTAAATTAGTATAAATACGATATTATCTGTCACATTATTATTGGTATTTCGATATTAATAATATATAGATACTATAAACGTATATATTTTGCACTGTCAATCCGTAACCACTCATTACAATACTATATGTACACATTTATAGTTGTTGTACCATTGTTGAGATTTTTCGATAGTTCATCACTCCATGGTGTACATGTGTGGCCGATCCGTTATAAACTACATACCACTACATGTATTATTATAATAATGCATTCGTACACACATACACACACACACACACACACACACACACACACACACACACACACACA
>NW_020271737.1:1292333-1321856 GCF_003268045.1 Sipha flava
CACACACACACACACACACACACACACACACACACACACACACACACTTTCAAGCTCATATTTGTATTGAACACGATAGCCTATTGGCTATTCAATATGTGGAACATACTAGTAGAAAGTTTGTAGCAAGGATAACACGTATAACAGGATAACACTATATAGCATTGCAAGCATGCGATGGTTAGAAGTTAACAATTTAATTTAGTTTAATTCAATCAATTATATTCGACTTTATTCTTATACGTATTGGCAAAGTCATGTGAAATATCAGAGTCAATATCTTTAAATACTTAAATATTATTTAAAGTACTGATTTAAATATTAATTTATAGTATAATTAATTACTTTTATACTAGAGTATATACTAAAGTTATATATCAAGCAACAAAATTAGTTAACTTATCGTCGATTAAAAATTAATTGAAGACCTCTGCGGTAAATAATTATTACAAGGTAATTACGATAATATTAATAATAAAAATAATTATTTGTTCTAGTATTTGAGTACTTTTTTACAAGATTTAAACTGTTTATTTTTTTTTCGTCCGTTCATTAATATATTTAAAATAATTTTTTTAACGGTTACTCTTGGGTATTTTAGGTATTTAATTAACTACAATTTAAAAAAAAATAATATTTTACAAATATTTGCACCATCTGTGCCTATTATGATAGCATTATGTGATCCCATAGATCACAACAAATCTTATTAGAATTTCATACATTCTATAATGATGCTGATGTATTATTCAATATATTGTATATTTTACACGACTGAATTATAGACGAAGAATTTGGTATACACGCAGATATAAAAATATCTTTTCCACCTATTAAAATATTCAATCAAAATAGTCAACTAAGTGCCATCATAACATATATAACGTATATTTTACGAATAGTAATAATAATAATGCATTTTTGATTACAGTTTTAATATTGGTGATACATATTATTATTATTATTAGGCATTCATTAACGCACTGACGTTATAATTTCATTGAAAAATACTTTCAACGACCATTTTGATTGTTTAAATATAACGAAAAACAATTTGAATGCAATATACATGTGTACGTTAAAAAAAACAATTATGCATACTAGGTATATGTATCTATCAACACAAGTAAGAGAGAAATATACTCATTTATTAACTTACATAATATTATATTTTCTTCGGATAATCAAAATCCAATATATTATTTTATTACAATACAATAATAACTATACGCATGTGTGGTTAAAAGCTTCGGTTTTTTTGTTCAAAATGTGTCGCATTTATAACTTCATGGCGTAATTACTTTATATATTTGAGAATTAAGTGAATACCATAAAAAAATATTAAGTTATATTAATTATTCTATTTATACTAAGTAATTGAAATACGAGTGTAAATAAATACAAGAAATACTGTATTTACAAAAAAAAATTAATTTAATGGAATTAGACTCAACGCGTGCATGTTTTACATAATACACGTTGACAAATTGCAATATTCTTAAAATGTTTAGATACAATAATTCAAGTAACTACTGATTTACTCCTGTAATAACTTATTATAACGTATGTATTATAATGTATATGTACATATAAGTAATATAATACGAGTATTCCCCATAAAATATTGTACTTTTATCAATCCCGGTATATAGAATTCGGATTGGAAATCAGTAGGTCAAAAATAATTCGACGATTCAATACATAATAAATTGTTAAGAATTTATACAGAACTCATCTATAAGGACGCCCAACATCCTTGATCAAATTCAGTATTATATAGATTAATAAATACACGGACGTTATGTCAGTATTACACTTAATATTATAATTTAAATCGTTGGTGCATAATCATAGTATATTTGGTAATTTAAAACGCACAGAGTATTTAAGTATAATTTATTTATTTTCTTTGAAAAAAAAAAAAAAACAGAGACACCTTGAGCACACCATAATATTATCTAGTTTCTCAAAACCAACACGAAATAATATCTGGTCATTAGTCATGTTCAAATACAGTATCATACATCCGCTATACAAAATACGATAAAACTATATATATATATATACTCGTATATGAGTATACATGAGTATCTCGAAAAATATTCAATAAATTTTATTATTAAACATCCACTATTGAAAACTGCACGTTATAATATAATCGCTTTTTAAACACGTTTCAATTTAAAAATTACAACATAACTCTTATTACATATTAACAATTTTAAGTTAAAACTATTTTATCATATCGCACCTCTTTTATTAACTAGACATAGGTATCAATCATATGTAAATCGATCAATATCGGCATATTTTAATTTTTTTTATTTAGTAACATTCACCTCTGAAGAATAATTGTCGATTATTATATCAAGCTAAATGTTGAGAAATAATTTTCCTAACAATGACCCGATATAAGGCTAACATGAAGTAACATTAAAGTTTGAATGACGGTCAGACTTACGAAACTCGCATAGCCCACTATATTATAATATAATAGCCGACGAGCCGTAAAAAACTAAACTTCTGAATCATAATATTAACCGTAATATTATACAGTACTATATATGTGTACGATCCGCCCGTTATTCGATCTCTAAATACGATAGCATTTATCAGTCGTTATATTGTTGTCGTGAAAACAATTCAGTGGATGGTGAACCCAAACAAGTGACGGGTACTGCCTATTCTCATGACGTTCCGCTGAATGCGCGGAGTCTGCAGGAGACTTTAACGCGTTCTCGCGCGAACGATCACATATATTGTTAACGAAAACAGCGATGACGACTATGACGTCAAAACAGTCTATCGTCGTGATTCGCTTACGTTGTTACGCGTCTCGTGCGCGGCAACGACAAACGGTTGACCAAATGAAATCTTCACGTCCCGTTACGCGTATTACGTCAACGACGAAAATCATTAAACGAATCGTTACGAACGATATATGTATCGAGTATACTGAACGAAAATCGATTGAAAAGCGATCAATTTGATAAAATATGATCGAAAACCTAAAAAACCCAAACGAGATTCGCGTTTGGTAGCGTTCGCTACAAAATGTTGAAAAAAAGGACTGCTGCCAAGTTCTTGTAGAATGTAGTTAATGCGATAAAAACAATAACAACAACAATAAAAATATCATATAGTGCATCTAACAATATACGTATAGGTTGTTCAAAAACCGACCTGAGCAAGGAAAGGCGTTGTAGCAGTGAACGTGGGAAGATAACGCACTTGATCCTTTGCGCCGATGTTGCACTGTAAAACAATTATCAACGACCAACTTTCGTCGTGTACGAAAAAGTACAGAAAAAAAAAAAAAAAAAGATACGCGCACTAAGTGGAGGAGAGAAGAAAAACAGGGAAAATATGTAATAATAATATTAGTAATAATTAGAACCGGTCGGTCAATCGGATTCACGTCGAACCATCGTACTGCGCGCGCGCGGGATACGTACTGACGACGAGATATGGCGACCGGACGAATGCGCGTCGGTGACGGCGGCGGCGGCGACGGCGGCGGTGGTGGCCGACCGTGTACATAACCGGAATACGAGAGCTCGCCGACCGGACAGAGGAGGCGGCGGCAGTAGCGACAATGGCCTTCGACGGCGAACAATAATAAAAACACTAAGACGATTGAGTGAAAGAAACGCCGCGCGCGCGCACGCAAACACCGAACGCACGTAAAAAAAAAAAAAAATAAATAAAAAAAATGTTTATGTGTACCAAGTGTAAGAATACACTACGACCGATACTACTACTACTACTGGTACTACTATATAGTGTACACGTTCTCCTACTACGAAAGCATGTGCACCGTGCAGTAATATATGAATAACATACGTGTATCGATGCGTATAAGGTCGTCGTTACTGTATACCGTCGCGGGTACCGTACCAGTGGTTAGTGGTACGTACCCGCACGCGTTCATGTTACAATACCTAAACCGCAGTAGTGTTTATTACTGTATGCCCCGAAGCCCCCCCACCACCACCACCACCACCCGGTTGCTAAGGTCCGCGGTTGCGACAAAGTCTTCTCCGCCGTCGTGTTCCCACAGTACGCACATATTACCTATACGTATAACCTATGTCTATAAGTCACCGCAACTACGTTATTATTATAATCCATATACAAACACGTGACATGCTGTCGGCTCGGTGTGCTCATTGAGTATAAATTGCTCGCAACGTGTACTATTTTCTTATGGTTTTGAAAAAAAAAAAATTAATATGCGGACTAGGTAATAACGATTTTCTAGCCGAACGAAATCCTGCGTGAACACTCTACACCAGTGAACGGGAGACGTGAGTAAACCAATATATTCCGATACGTTATATTCAAAGGCGCCTCCTGAACTTCGCTCGAAAGAATCCACGAGACGTCTACGTCAGGGATGGACCGAGGCCCCGATGGCCCGGGTGGGCATAAGTTTTACAAACTAGCAAACAAGCGACTCGTGCTACACGAGCAAATATAGCTTGAGGCCTAAATGTCAAATTTTTGGAAGGCCTGGGTAGTTATGGCCACCTACCCACTTTGCCAGTCCGCCCCTGGTCTCGACGCGCACGACGGTCTTCATGTCCAATCCTTTCATCCATGTATTACATAACATTATTATGCGCTTTATTTGTAAAGTAACAAATATGTTGCAAGATATGAACGAAAAATTTAAAGAAAAAATGTGTTCGTATAAGTTTGACGGTAAAACGTTTATAACTGATATCGAGTGATTCATTCCTCCTCAAAAACGTAGTCGGCACAGTAGCTATCATCATCCCCTCCAAATCCGAAGAACTATTATAAGCTGTAATAACGAAAGTACTGAAGTTGTATTGCACGTGAGAATAATATTTTCCTTAGCAAACGGCAAACAGAGCTGTTACGATAACGGTTGCTCATTTGTGTGTGTTTTTATGTATACTCGTATATGTGTATGTGTATGTATGCCATTCGGTTACCGACCGCATTCCAATGTCGTTTTCGTGTTACTATAGGTACGTGAGGGGCTCGCCAGACGACGTCATGCGCTTATACTCGTATATCGTTGTCGATAGCATCAAATATTTTTTAAGCTTGCTAGTTCAAGTCCTTTTCGTCGTCTTACATGACTAAATGAAATATCAAAAATCATTGCTTGTGTATTTTTTAATGTATCCCTGCAGATGTTACAGCAGTACAGGTATCGATTAGAGTTGACTCGAAAATGTCTCGAATTTCATCATTTATTGATCTCCTGGTTATTCATTTGTTAGGATGGGTAGTTCGTGAATGAGTTAATTCAAAAAGTCAACTCTTTTAGGTGAACTGAATGAGTTGAATCAGAGTGCCATGATTCAATGACTCGATAACTCAGTATTATCCACATATATATATATATATAATATATATATATATAACTATATATATTATATATAGTTATTATTTATAGTTCTTATCAGTTCCCGACTTAATGTTGTAATTTTGTCAGCTCATGACTTGTGAGATGAGCCAATTGAACTATGTAGTTCACTGAATTTATAATTCATTATTATCTAAGATGAAACATACAGTTGATAAGAACTTATTGAATTAAAAGTTGACTCGCTCAATCAAATCATTAGAGTGAACTGAGTCAAATTTATTGAAACATAAATCGAAAAGAAATTCCCATCTTGTTTGTATGCTCAGTTTTATAGTAACTTAATAGTAGTATCAATGTCAAGCATGGTATATCCTTCAATGTTTACATGATAAAATAAATAGCACATTTTTATTAAAAAAAAATTTCAAAAATATGGGACATATATTTTATTGTAAGTAATTAAAAATAATTAAAATAATAATATATATTTAAGTATTATAATAATTATATCATAATAGTAGTGTATTATAAACACGTGGGGTATATTCCAAAGAAAACAAATTACGGATGTAATTGTTTTAATATGCAAAGACGGGAGAACCGACGAGTTGATGATTTGAAAAATTACTAAAAGTAGAACGTTTTAGTTACACATCTACATAAAATACGAGTATAGTGACCCTCAACTTAAAAATAATCAGTTTGAGTTACAATACAGTGTCTAAATTGTATAAATATTATAGTTTACATACGGTTCTGTGATTGCGTCACCTGTGTATTTTTTATACAGCTATGAAACTCCCGGATGATTACCAAGTCATAATAATATATAGCCAATATAGGTGTTTTCGAATATTTACAGACATATTTATATATGTGTGTGTGTGTGTGTGTATAGAAAGAGAAAGAGAGAGAGAAAGAGCAGTCTGTTACTATTGATTTTATAATATATTATTATAGCATATTATAAAATCAATGCTGTTACTTACATATATTTACGAATTTTATTTCAATGAATCACTAAAACCTGATTTTTGATACAAAAAAAAAAAAACCAATAAAATTTGATTTCCAAAGTAATATTATTATAATATATTCCGATTAAGAAATCTACGAGGTCTGGCTATTAAATAACGAGACTGCCCATATATAGGGCGCCCTAGACGGGTGGGTAAAAAAACGAGTAGTGCGTTAGGTATCTAGATATATTATCTATGCACGTACCAAAATACGTTTTCATCACTATTATAGTATTTTTGCAGTAGTGGTTTGAAACGAACGTGTTTTTTTCTCGTACTGAAAACCTTGTGTGACAAAAAACAGGAGCAACATATCAATCTCAAATTTCTCATTAAATTGAAAAAAACTTCGACTAAGTGCTATAAATTGTTGCAAGATGCCTATGGGGACAGTACTCTATCTCGTGCATGTATTTTTGAGTGGTATAAGTGCTTCAGTGAGGGCCGAAAGAGCACTGAAGATGACCAGCGCCCAGGTCACTCTGTCATTGTTTCAACTCCGGAAACAGTGACCAAAATCAACCAAATTGTACGTGTAGATCATCGAATGAGCATCCGGATGATTGCCAAGGCTGTAAACGCCGATAAAAAAACGGTTAGAAAAATTTTATACGAGGAATTACACATGACAAAAGTCTGTGCGAAGTTGGTGCCAAAAAACCTGACTCATAACCAAAAGCTCTTGCGTCAACAGGTCTGCTCATATTTCCTTGAAAGGGGTTAGAAGAAAATCTTGGACTGATGAAAAACATTATTATTTGTGACGAAACTTGGATTTTACAATATGATGTTGAAAAAAAACATCAATCGATACATTGGAAGACGCCTGAATCGTCTAGAATCAAAAAAGCAAGGATGTCCAAATCAAAATTCAAGGCAATGTTGATCGTTTTTTTTTTGACATTAATGGTATCATGATGTCTGAAAGGATTCCAGAGGGTCGGACTATCAACTAGACTTACTATTTGTTAGTTTTGGCAACAATGCGAGAACGATATCGTAAGAAACGGTCCGAGTTGTGGAAGAACAACTCGTGGATTTTGCACCAGGACAACGCACCTGCCCATAACGCACCATCTGTGAAGCAGTATTTGACCGATAAACGCACTCCAGTGCTCGAACACGCGCAGTACTCTCCAGATTTGGCACCGTGCGACTTTTTTTTGTTTCCGAAGATAAAATCTGCTTTGAAAGGGATCCGATTTGAGTCGATGGAAGCAGTAAAGCAAAAAACGGCAGATCTCCTAAAGGCCCTCACCAAAGAAGACTTCCAGCACTGCTTTAATCAATGGAAAAACGTATGGAAAGGTGTGTGGTGAGGGAAGGGGAGCATTCGAATGTAGAATAATTTTTATAATAAAACCCTTTTTCGTAACCAGTTTCATTATTTAATAGCCAGACCTCGTATATATGTAGACATTTCATGTTTACCGATTAAACATATTCTTTAGTATTCTAAGTTTCTTCTAATAGTATAATAATATAATAATATATAATAGTATAATATTGATATCTATTAGTGATGTAATATAAGTCTTGAAATCCTGATTCTCCGGAAATCCAAAAACTGGATTTTTTGGATATTTTTTTTTTTAGTATATGATATGTATTGGCATACAAATATAAAATAAAATGAAATAAAAATAATTAAAATAAAAAATGTAAATAATAAGTAATAATAATAGCGATAGAAGTAACAATACACGTATAAATTAATAGGTTAAAAACCAATAATCTATAATTATAGTTTTTACAATTATAAATGTTGGTAAGAACTTGATTTTATAAGCGTATGGTAAATAGGGATGGGCATAAAACATCGATGTTTTGGGTCAATATAATGATGTTTCAAAATCGATGATTTGTTTTCGGTTAATCGATTAAACATCGATATTTATGTTCGAAAAGTTCGAATTTTTTTTTTTTGTTTGTATTATTTTAGTATGCACTATACAAAAATCGTTATATATTATACACTATACAGTTATAATCAGGGCTCGTAAGCAGGGCCGGCGTTAGGGGTGGATCACTTGGTCCTACGCCCAGAGCGCTCGTTGAAGGGTAGGGGCGCCTTAATAATAAAATATTAAAACTGAAAAAATTATAACAATTTAGCTATAATTAGTGGGATTTATAATGGTTAGAACACACGTTAAATATCAAAATTAAACGATAGTCGGTTTCTGATTTTAAAAAATTTTAAATTTAAAAAATTACCAACTTTATTAGGAATGGTTCTAAGCCCTGATTTAAAATATTAATAATCAATGTACGCTTAAATTTTCGTTTGGTCAAAAAATAAAAAAAACCCTTTTTAAAGCGTGACGATTTTTATCTCCCGCAGTTTTAAAAATAAAATTCGTTCGTTTTTATGATTAAACTTTTGCATCAACCTAGGGGTGATCATATATTCCGTATTTATAGGATTATCTTAAATATCTTTGTACCTTGCTGTCTTAACAAAACTAATTCCAGATGTAATTTGTCCCGTTTTTTCAAGGATGTCCCATATTAATCTCATGTTTCTCTATACAGTATGTAAATTATTATTCATTAAAATCTCTACTTTACTATGGTATATTTGTGTTATTTTTCTCACCATTTTAGCGGTTATATTGTATTATAGTAAAATTGTATTTCAAGCAATAATTAAAAAGGTGCATCCCGTACAGTGGTGAGTAAAGTAATTTGCCGTTCCCCTATTTTAATAAACTTTATCTATTTTTAACCTAACAAAATACATAAAACAATGTTTCATTAATTAAATTTACTATTTTAGAATATATGAAATGCTAATAACTATAAAATATCAAAACATGAACTAAAAATAGCTATCCTATTAAAAAAGTTTCTTTTAGCTTTTAAGGTTTGAAAATTCTTCAATTTATTCTGATTCAATGGCTGAAGGGTCAGAAAATGCAACCGAATAGAATAGAATCTCACCAATAGAAAATCTCAAATAAATTTTGATTACTTTAAGATCAAAACCATTTTCTTAAACACTGATACGAAACGTGTCAATATAAATAATAAAAATTATTGTGCAAATTAATATTTTTGTCTTTTTTTTCTTTTTTTAACGAACGAAAATTTACCACCTCTTAAATATTGTCACTCTAATCATCAGCTTTATATATACATGTATGTAAGCCTGACGCTCGTTCTATATTTTGTTGAAGAATATTTGCACACCCTATTCTTACCCAATTGAATATATATAGTTTCGCTTATGCTTCTGTGTGAAATATTTTGATAATGATATTTTCAGGACAATAATGTAATTATATTCCATATATGAAAAGAAAGGATTGCTATTAAGCATACGCACGTCAAGAATCATTATTTGCCAACGATTTCCCAAATGCTCATTCGTGCGTCTTAATTGTACAATTATGTATACATATAGTAACAGGTGTTAATGTTAGTCCACGCCAGTATCGAATAACTTACATGTATATGCGTAATCGTTAACGCATTATTATATAATCGGTTTTAGTCCATTAGTAAATTATTCTGAAAACTTCAAAATCCCCTCACACACACACTCACACCCTGCTTACTACTGTAGCAGTAGTACTATATATGGATGGTGAGTAGATACCCAAAAGATTTGTGGAGATTAATACTAGGTTACTAGGTTATTAGATTAGGTGTATCAGGAGCAGTGGCGAATACATAACTTTTGTATGGGGGAGGGGGGGAAGATCATTTGCAAGAAAATCATTATTTTTATTTTATCGTTATTTTTTTTTTTTTTTTACGTTTCTAACGCCCTCACACTAAGAACATTATTTTATAAAATTTAAAAAAGGCCTAGAGGAGGGATCTGACCCCAACCTCCCCCCTTGTATACGCCACTGATAGTGGGTGGTGCATCGTATATTGTAGATTTAACTTAGTCCAAAATTGAGTCCACCGGCTCCACTGGTTGGTACTATATGCAGTGGCGTATCCAGGATTCATTTAACGGGGGTGTTTTAAAATTTATTAGGCTTATGGTAAGTAGAGCCTCTGCCTCCTCCACCGTATTGAATAAATAAATTCCATGTATTTATATAAAAGAAAATTATTACATTAAGACAGCATATGTAAAACCTACAAGTTGTATACAACTTAACAGTTAAACTTGAAACTATCGAGTTAATTTTTAATTTAAAAAATAACCTAAACCGTTATTTACAAAAAAATAAACACAACTACATGATGTAATTTAGAAATGCTATGGAAAATTAAATGAACATTTTATCGGAAAAATATTACCTTACGGTAACTATTTACCGATCTAACCATTTTTAACAGAATTATTTTGAACATTTTTCCGTGTAATTTCTTGAATGTAGTTGTAGGATGTAATGTAATTTAAAAGTCAACACTACTGATGCACTTAATTTGGAAGCTACACTCATTTGGATACTATTGTAAAATTTTTACAATATTGCATATTATATTGTTAAAGGCTACATCGTTGTAATGTGGTTTAAACGAGTTTTTAATTCGAGTTTTATAATATTTTGAGTGCGCGAAAAAATTAATTACCATAACAATATGCGTCGTAAAGGTAGACCCGAAATTACATCATACATTTAAATGGGTTCCTATAATGCAAGTAAAATTACGACTTTTCGCTCTTGTTCGTATCATTGTTTGTTATTATATTTCGAGAATTTACCGTACACAGGAAACCAAAAGAGAAACGTGTAAAAAATGTTAATTCTACGTACAGTATGGTTTTCGATTTTGATTTTTTAATGAACCAGCTGGCTCTACGCCTGAAAAAGTACATTAGTAATTTGTGTTTATTGGATATTTTCCGTTAGACAACGTTCTATATCTATATTTTATAACTTTAGTATTTATAAAATAATATAGGTAATATCGTATTCTTATAGGTTTGCACTGAACATATATTTGCACTGAAATTTATCAAAAGACATTTTTTTTTTTTTTTTTTTTGTAATAAATGATTAATAAATATAAAATATCTACCTCCAATAAGATTTAAAAAAAATAAAAATCACTAATACTTTTCATGGGATAATGTGGTTTAATAAAAAAAAAAAAATAATAATAAATTAGTACGAGTAGGTTAGGTAAAATAAAATAAAGCAATATACGAGTAGGTAATAAATGAAATTTAATATAATGTTTTATTTTCCTTTCGGTCCCAAATTAAAAAAAAAATGTTGACATTTTTTATTTCTTCTATTTTTTATTTGAATAATATTTGAAAAAGATACAAAATTATTTTCAGATGATTTTGATCATCTGAACCAAAAATATTGCATTGCACATTACAATGTGCAATGGGAAAATACGGTACTACTTCTGTGATCATTTCAATGTATATTGGGCTCATAAGGAAAAGTATTAATGTAGATTCAGATGTGCAGTGAGTTTAATTGAAATATATTTCATAACAATACATATATAAAGAAAATATAACTAATTGAGTTTAAAGCAATTAAAACAATTTTTGTAATAACAAATTAAAAAAATAACATTATTAACGTAATTATCACTCTTTTAATATAACAATAAACAACTGTTATAACTATAAATTACAAAACAAAAACATTTTGAAATAAAATAAAATAATAATAATAATATAATAATAAATTATTGACTAAATTTTCAATTTCACAATCAAATAAACACCGACGAGCCATTTTTTTTTTTTTTTTTTTGTTTATATATTCAAAAATAAAAAGACGAACGAACAGACGAAAACGAGATTAAAAATCCTAGTATGCAATGCGGGGTTATGATAAAATGGCTAACGGATAACAATTCAAAACAAACACAAATATCATCGGCGCGCCCAATGGTCATCTCAATGTGCACAACTTTGGCGCGTTTTTACAACGTGTTTATAAATAAGAGCCAGATGATCGAGTAAATTGATTTGTCCAATACTTTACGATGTAAAAAAAATCCCGTAATTTTAGTTAGAGCCATCTCGTGATTAACTTATTAAACACTATCAGTTTTGACCAGTTAATCATGTGGTAAAATAAATTGTTAAAATTAATGTTAAATACCACATTTGGGGTAACATAAACGTAATTTTTGATTGTAAAACATATTATACTTTCATTATATATCATTATCAAATTATGATAATTTACCATCAAATATATATTATAAGAAAATGATGTGCACATTGAAATGTGCAAGGGGACTGAAAAGGTTAATAAAAGCAAATTAAACAAAAAAATAAATAAATAAATAGAAGTTAAAAATATAAATTAAAAAATTATTGAATTATTTGGAGAAGTCCGGTTTTGTGCAACTACATTAAGAGAGAAATATAAATTTGCATTAAGAAATGAAGACCATAATATTATAAGTATAATTGTGTACCAATAATAAGCGAGAAAACTATTTTGTACATTATATTCAGTCTAAAATTTTGATTATAATCTCAAGTATGAACTATTAGTTGATTTTCAATTAATTAAATTTCTATAACAGTAATTAATACGTGTTTGATATATTTTACCATATGATGGATTATATATAAAATAACTGCATATATAAGTCTAGTAGTACCTAACGCACATAAAACCAATCGATTACACTGTAAGTAATTCATGGTTTAATAGAACCGAATGCAATATCGTGGAAGCGATATATCTTTAAAACATTCTTTGCATAGAAGCTGCGTGAAAAATCCGTTTAATTTATCGTTATCTCGATTCTTATATAGGTACTAAGTGATATAATGTATGTGTTTGTGTGCACGTACGTGATTAAAATATTAACTGATGATAAATATAGTAGTATGTAATATGTTTTTATTAAACGGTAATTATAAGTATTTATTAAATACTACAAACATTATTTTTATTCTTCAATGCGTGGTGTATATATACTATAATATATTTTATTTATATGTGAATAATTACTCAACAACTATATACCTGTAAAAATATATATATTTTAAACATCACATTATTTCGTTTCAATTAGCAAATAATATAGTTCCTATACATACTTAGGTATCTGTCCAAAAATTTTTTCACGGTACAAGGCGCAATTGGTAAGTTTTTGTTAATTTACATGGACGAAAATAAAAAGAAGGCTGTATTATATTTGATACTCAAGTCGATTTTGGCAAGTTAAGTGAAATTGATAGGACAGTCAACTTGTTAACTTTTTGATTTTACCAGTTAGAAACTTTCAATTCTTTAAACATATTATTGCTCACCGACCAAAATTAATTATTATTAATTAATGTCCAAATAAGTAAATTGAGAACATTTATAATTTAACAAGAATCTCGAATCTATTCACATTTATAGTTACATGTATAATTCTTTATAATTTATTTACACGCATTTTTCCGCCATGAAAAATTAATATTTTTGTTCAACGCGAAAACTTGACATTATTTAATTAAGTTACTTTTCACAAGCTATCGTTTTAAGAAATAAAAACTCGACAACCATAAATCAAAATATTTCTTTATATATTTATGCTAAGTTTTTTTATCACAAAATGTAACTTGTGCATCGGAAAAATATGAGTTTCACATTGAATTATTTTACGTCTACGATGATGAATCTCATTTCAATTCCTTTTTTTTTTTTAACGACACTCCTCAATTTTTAGCTGCACATTTGATTCTCGGTACTCAGACTGCTACATACAGTATTATGAATAAGTACAAGTGACAATATTTTTTTTCTTATTAAAAAATAACTTAGTTTTTCAGTTAATCGTTTATGTATATGTTTCTGATGGTTCACAAATTCATAAAAATTATATTCGAAACGGTTGCGTATTAAAATTTAATCTTAAAACAAGCCAAGTTGTATACGGGAATGAGCGAGAGTTATACATGAGCTGGCATTATGCGATACATGTATTATAAATTGCAATAAATACAAATATAAAAACTTAAGTTATAAAATGCTTGACCTAGAAACAATGTTTAAGTCGTAAATACCTTCGTGAAGGGGAAAATATACAAATATTTTTAAACGTATCGCTGTCGGTTCACTGACCCTAATCTATTAACCATAAAAACCGTATACGAGCCATATACCGTATACCGTGTACCCCACACATTCAGTTCACATTCATACAATAATATTTGAAAACTATCGAAAAACTATTATCGTAATGAGTTTAAAATCTAGATTTCGTGTAAATATTTCATAATTGAATAAAAAAGGGAATAATATTGTAATTATGGAAAATATTTGGAAATATAAAATCAATTTCCAAAACTATACATCGTTTTATATCTTATTTAAAAGTATTTCACTCAATTTTTTTTTTTTTTTTTTTGCATCTTCAATCGCATATTTTACTCAATAGTACATGAAAAAGTCATGTATAAATACTTCGAACACAATTTAAGTGTAATATCGTGCTATAAGAATATTTAAATATATTTATTAGAAAACATTTATCGACCCTCGGTTAGGTCAAATAAATATTCGGGTATAGATAGTTACAAAAGGGCCTGACAAAAGCTCTATAGATTGTGATGTATTTTTCTACGGTTATTATTATAGTTAACATGTAGTATAATAATGATTTATTTTTAACCCTTAAACCTATGATTTATTAAGTATATTAGTTTGGACACAACTTCATACGTCCCGCTAAACCTTTTTTTGACCCTTCACGACAGTTTGGCAATGTATACAGTACACACGAATATTTGTGAAAAACGTAAAAATATTTTATTAATATTTGAAATGTTACCACGAAACGTAAAAGTAGTAAATTTATCGATTAACGAGACACGAAAAGGAAGTATGTACAGCGATGTCCTGACAAGTACGCAACATGTACTTATTTGTGATAAAGAATAATAATTTGACTTTGAGTGATTATTTCTTGTCGACACACCGCGAGTGTGTGATAGTTATGAATTTGTAATGATATATTTATATATATTTATAGATGACCGTGTCATAATGAAGTGATCATGTTATGTGCTTCGAGATGCACGATAATGTCGATTTCTACCGAATGACATAATTTTTGAACTCTCGCTGCAAGCCGGACAAGGATTAAAACTTAGAAGTTATACTCATTCATATAGTGCAATAGGTCTACCAGTAGCTTTTCAACTCGTGATTCAAGTCCGGTTTTCAAGCGTCGGATTAGTGCAATGCAGGTGCGTGTTATAAAGAAGTGAATAGCCAAAATACCATTTCATAATACCATAATACCACATAATACCATTTCAATATATATTTTTTATATAATTTACTTTGCTCTATATTTACCCCAAGATAAATTATGCAGTTTTTCATTAGGTTTTAAAAATCTTCCGATTATTGAAAATTTCGAGAGTTACAGTTTCAAAGTAATATTATTTATGGATAATTATATCATGATCAACATTCAACAATTGTCTATACGATAAAAATAATAGCTGTAAAACAATATTTCTTTTCGACCAACGTACAACATAGGATCATTCCACAACTGCGCACTAGTTTTATTGTATCTATACAGAATCCCATTTTTTGTCGGTGATATTCGTTGCTGCGCACAGAAAACTACTGAAAAATGAAAGAAAACGAGGTATGTTTCCCTGGCACCAAAAATTTGAAAAACCCATCATTTTTTTACGCCATTAATTATACCATAATTTGTACTAAATCTAGGACAAAATATCGAAAAAGAAAAAATGATAAAAATCTGTATACCTGTATATAATTTTTTTTATTTAGATACATTGTTCAATTTTAAATCAAAATTAACATTATTTAATATTTTATAATATAGTCATAAAATAATATTAGTAAAAATGTCCCGTTGTAACGCACTACATAAAACTAAAGATATTATTATTATATAACACAACATATTTTTATTATTATTATTTTATAACTGTATTATAAAGTATTATTAATGCTAAATTTTATTAAAATGTGATCTAAAACTTAACAATAACGTATTCAAATAAAAAAATTATACAGGTATTAATAATACAGATTTTTATAATTTTTTTTTTATTTGGATACTTTGTCCTATATATTGGTTATTTTATCCCTGGATATTTTAACCTTGGATATTTTGTCCTTGGATATTTCGTCCCAATACCATTTGTACTAATTTGTATCACTCATTTCAGAATTTATACCAACAAATTTCCTACGGAAAAATAATAAAAATATTTTCGGAAGGGGCTACTATGGACAGAGTTAAATTGCCACTGCTATCTAAGAATTACTAACAAAACACAGTAGGTACTTATCTAAATTTCATTTACAAAATGTCCCAAAACTATTTGACAGAGGCAATAAAAATTGTCTCAACTGATCACATTATTTACGTATTTCCTATAGTAAGTATAATCTTGTATTTATGAACAAAGGATATATGATATGGTACTTGATTATTTAGTATATATAAAAATGTCTATTAGACTATTTCTATAATAAAATATGCTATGAATAAAATGTTCTCGTATTATACAGTTATAATTTATTTATTTATTATATAATTAACTCTAAATAATAAACATTGAACCATAAATTGAGAACTTTAAAACATTTTAATGAACTATTGAAGTACAATTGAATAAAATAAATAAAACCAGGTTAAAATTATTTTTCTATTTTTTTTTATAAAATTATTTCTAAATAAGCATAGAGCACCATTAAAATATAACAAACGTTATAAATAATTTTTAAGTCTTTTGAAACATTTTGGGTGGGTAGCCCACTAGGCACCCCCTCCCCTATAAACGCCACTAGTAGATAATAATAAACATAGATATTGTATAATATTAAGATTATGAGATTCCCCAGCCTCGCTTATTGGTATATTTTTCTAGGAAATAAACTGGAATAAAAATAAACAAGCAACTTGAATGCTATCGAAATTTACTATTAACTAATAAAAACTATTTAAACTTATTTTAATCTATTAATGTATAATATTATTGTATTGATTCGGATAATCGACTTAGTGCATCTCTCTATAACATTTTACACGGATAAATTATTCGTTGATTAATAAATATAAGGTCGTACCCATTGTGAGACGTATAAATAATGTTAATCAATACGATTGGAATTTTTTAAACATGCGAAAAACGTCATCGGGAGCTAAATGATAACCCGTTGTATAAGTCATATCGTGTTTTTATTTTAAACAGCCGACGTTCTTATAATTTATATAAAAAACAGTTTTCTACCAATAATGTTATTTCAAACAGTATTCACGGAATTATGCGACAATACTAGTGTTATAACTAATAATAATCACGATAGCACAACAAGCGTGTGCACCTAATGGCAGTGTCATTCGGTGAACGAATGCGTGTAAATTATTCAATTCATTGTGTCACACATATGCATTATAACAGTAAAATATAAATCACAACGTCAGCCGTTGCATATGTGTTTATGAGATATTATTATTCACATGCAACTCGGAAGTGATGTAGAATTTTTTTTTTTTTTACAAAACAATGAGTTCAGTTATCAAACAATAGTCGACTACGTGTATGTTGAACACATATTTACGCATATATATATATATATATATTTATTACATGTGACAAAAAACAAAAGTCTACGTGTAATAGATGGAAAAAAATTTCTCTGTGACTTCGTTAGTTTCGTTCTAATCTATAAGGCGCGTAAATAAAATGCTGTCAAATTTCGACTGATTTTTTTAAAAAAAAAAATTGTGTCACACCACTTATACATATTTATTAAAATATAATCAAAACTGTCCAACACACTGTGTCAAAATTACATATACCTATTGTAATAATGATATATTTCCACGGGTTTATGGTTTCACGATTATTATAACAACCAGTTTAGTAAAAAATACTATAAAAGATATACTTACAATAAGCAATTCAAATACAAACGTTCAAAAAATTATTTCCAACAATTTGTTTCTAACAAATATTATCGTTAAAAAACTAATAAAAGAACAATTACTCAATTAATTAGAAAAAGACTTGATTAAGTTTTTTTAATTTTACTTTATCGTAGAATTCTCAAAGTGGCTTACGACTCTAAGTTAATACATTGCAGCAGTTGATAACATTGAACATGACAATTTATTATTTAATGTAATCTATGAAAATATAACTAATTATTTTTTTCGTTCGATTTCTTTGAAGATCTATCAGTACGACTTGCAGTACACCCCCGCCAAAACGCTTGGATTACAATTATAGGTTCACTGAAAATAATTTTAATGATTAATTTAAAAATCATTTATCCATTGATTCAAAATATTGATCAGATTTTGAGCAACCGACCATCAATATAAACCTATATAGTACACTTGCATACCTCTGTAATATCAATGATTGTGGTTTTTGTTAACGATAAGCGCGTGCCATTTGTCACAAAATAGCAAAACAAAGGCTGTCGCATAAATATCTATTGGGCATTATTTTCACAGGTGCAGATGAGTAAAATTTGGGGCATATATTTGGTCTATACCTATCTCTTGGTCACCTTTTTCATATTATTCTGGACATATTTAATATATCTCGAACACAGACTAACTTTAGAAAACCATAAGTTCAATTGAGGAAATCTTTAAAATGCCACTGACATTCATAATTTATGTGTATATTTTGTATATAATATGGTCCCTAAGTTTGTGAATAATTTAATAACAGTATGATAAAGTCGAATCATAATGAATAATGATAAAATCGAATCAATCCATAGCACGTTCGTTGTGGTTTTACGTAAAATGTATCAAAAGTCGACCTATGTGATTAGAAATTATTATTGAATAAAAAAAAAGACAACGAGTAAAATATATTAAATCGATTTACCTTGTCTCTAATTCAATATACTGTTTATACTGACAAAATTAATTTTAAATTATTGTATACAAAATTATAAGGACTGTTGTGTCATTTCGTTGTTCTAACCCATTGCAATAATATTGGATTAAATAAAAATATTGGATAAAAACACCATTTACTCAGAAGTAACTCGATCATTTCACATCAAACTCTATTAGTCTGCCGCCTCGTTTATAACCGCGACATTAGTGAACGAGATCAATAAATACAATGAGCCAAAACGATATATTAGACGGAGATTTAACGAGATATAACGGTTAAATCAGGTAATAGTATTCTTGAAAACCATCTTCAAAACTCTTATTTAAAGGCCACACATATAAGTAAAACAACATAAAATTAAATTATTAAATATTGTAGTAATTTTAAATCATATTCTATCAAGAATTAAAGAGGGCAGCGGTTTTTAAAGTATCATATTCGATGAAATTCTTGATGTATCAAAACGTGTTTGGGTGTAGAAACTGATGGATGTAGCGTAATAGTATAAGAACTTCGTGGAGCTGTTAGTAAAATCATCAAAGTAGTGCCTATGCTGACAAATGCCCTTATTATAATCACTCGCTAAATAATTCTAAATCACAATCTTCACGCGTAAAAAGTACCAGGAATCTTATTGGAGTAATTAAAGAAACTGTATCATTTTTTTTTTCCATTAGCTAAAAGAACAGTTATTTTAAAAAAAATATGAAGGCCATCAATTGACTAGCTTATGTAAAACGAGATGGGTCGAGAGGCATGAAGGAGTAATGAGTTTTATGCAAGATATTCATAAAAATATTGATACATTGTTAAAAATTACATCATGGAAAGACTTAAATATTTCTGGAAAAGCTAAATCCCTAGCAACAGTATTATGTGATAGTGAAATTATTGTTCCACTTTGTAGTCTCTCTCATATGCTTAGCTACACTCTCCCACTGAGTAAATGTTTTCAAAAAAAGTCTATTGATTTACACAAAGCAGCCAATATAATGAAAGGTACACTAAATATTCTGTCAGAATGCCGAGAAAATATTTCTATACTATTTACAGAAATTTATAAATTGTCTAAAAGTATGGCTAAAACTCAAAATATTGATTTGAAAATTCCAAGGAATTGTTTAAGTCAAACTAATCGTACAAATTATCCAACCAATAATATAGAAGAATTTTATAAATTAGCCATATTTATTCCATTTTTAGATAATGCCATGAATGATTTAAAGCACGTTTTTCACAAAAAACACTAGAATGCTTCAATCTTTCATATATATTTCCTAACAAGTTTAAAAATGAAAATAAAACTTCATATTTATTAAATAAATAAATACGTATTACCACATACCGTTATGTAAATCGCAGACATCAGGGGTACGCATTATGCGCGACGTACAAAAAAAAAAAACGTCACGTAACGTGTAACATTTATGGACAAACAATGTTTATTAGTATAAAGGGCTGCATCCGAATTGGGTATCAACTATAAAATTACTACACTAGTTGGGTGTCGCATTATTTTAGGTACTACATAAGTTGGATCCCGGATTTTTACAGGCACTACACTAGTTTGGTATCAGATTTCTATAAGTACTACACTTGTTCCAGAATATTTTTTGGTAAGTACTATATTATAATAAAATTTTCCTTCCCATTTTAACAGACTTAGGACTGTACTATGATTTATTTAGACCACAGGTATGGTTAAAAATGTTTTTTATAGTTTTTTTTTTGTTTTTTTAGTTTCTTTTCCATTAATTTTTATTTATATTATATAATGATTTTAATATTTTTAATATTTTTACCAACACAATTCTAATAATTTATATTTTAATAGAAAAGAAACAAAAAACAAAAAAAAAACTATAAAACTATGGGAAATCATTTTTAACTATACCTGTGATCTAAATAGATCATAGACAGTCCTAAGTCTGTTAAAATGGGAAGGAAAATGTTAACATAATGTAAAAAATTCAGGAACTAGTGTAGTAACTATAGAAATCCGAGACCCAACTAGTGAAGTATCTATAAAAATCCGAGACCCAATTAGTACATTACCTGCGATTAGACCCTAGTACTCGAGACCCAAATCGGATGCTCCTGTATAAAGTACTTAAATACGGGGACACATGCGCAATTCAAAAATACCTTCATCAGAGCAAATTAAAACTTCCCGAATTGGATGAAACTGGACGCGAATAATATTGGAAACCCGTTTTATTGTTTTTTTATCGATTTTTTTTACTGACTATATTATTTATTTTAAATCAGGAGCGGCCAAACGGTCGATCGCGGACGATTTCAGAGTCGATCATGTTAGAATTTATTTTTAGACCACGTGCACGAAAATTAATCGTGGTGGTTATTAACAAATTGTCGATAAGTTTTATCTGTATAGTTTTTATCTTTTATTCTGGTTTATAAAAAAATTTTCCAAGAAAGTCAATCTTCAGAGGTGAAGTATATTTTTAGTAAATCGTGGCCGAAAAAAGTTTGGCCACCTCTGTTTTAAATCATGTTCATCATTCCGAAACAGGGTTTTTAAATTGCGCCCGCCGTTTATTGTATGCTTTTTTGGACGAGACCGTTTACAAAACAATTTCTAAACAGCACTCTGACCATAATAATTTATGTGAGGTTTTTTTTTTTTTAAAGCCCTTACACAATCGATCAATAATATTAAACTTAAAATTAATTGTAAATAACTCAATAACACAGGAAATTGCTTTAAATCAACAACTTAATTTTAAGACTTGTATGATTTACTCCAAACACGAATATTTGTCCTTTTAACCGATTAATTTGATGGGTTTCTTTTTTTCTCTGGTAATAACATATTTTTCCTATAAAAATATTATGTTAATACGCTGTAGTAGAATAGTATTAAGATTAACGCCATTGATAGATTTCACTCGCATTTGATCAGATGAGGTCGGGAAATGAAATTGTCAATAATAAATATTAATATTATTATCGATCTGAGCAATACTGACATTTGATACACTGAGTGGCGTATACATAACTTTTGTATGGGACCCCCCCCCCCCGATCAGTTCCAAAAAAATCATTATGAAAGGAAAATTCCTAAACCTAAGTACCTGCACATTTAAATAATAAATAATAAAATATATATATATATATTCAATGTGTCTAAATAATAATTTACAATCAGTTCTGGGATAAAGGGGGTCAAAGGGGCAGCTGCCCTTGGTGGTAAAATTTTAGAGGCGGCAATTTTTTGACTGTGTCAACAAAAATGTTGAAATTTTCTAATGTATATACCAGTTTACTGGTTTTTAAGAAAAATTAATAATTTATTATTGAAAAATATTGATAACAATTATATAATATTTATATATTATAATTATATCTAATAGTTATTTTATATTTTATTAAACCACTGAGTTATTTCGTCTATGGGTGTTTAGCATTTTAAGGGTTAGGTTTGCATATCTGTATGCTATAAAAGTATAAAAATTGTATTTATTGTATTTCTTATATATCTCTATGTGTGTATTATAATTTATTAAAGATTACTAAATTTGATATTAGTAATTTCAAATAATTTATTTACACATTACCAACAGGGCCGTCCCGATGATGAAAATCAAGGGGGGGGAGGGTGAATAATATGAAAAATTCCGACTACAATTTTTTTACTCAATGTATATACTGGTAGTATAATTAATTATATGTAGTCATAATTTTACTTTTTTATATGTATATATATATATTTCAGTGTCGCACGTTTTTTAAATTGACAATTTAATTTTAATAATATTTTATATTGCATTATAAGTAGTTATATAAATTTTATTCGTATATACACTGTTTTACGAAATATATAATATTTGTTTTCCGTAAGTAAAATTAGGTCCTTCTAGGCTGTAATGAAACAAGTCCGACTGTCGACTGGTGTTTTCGTTGGAGAGTGAGATACCCTCCAAAACCCCCCTTCGGGACGGTTCTGACTACCAAGCAATTATAACCAAAAGTATACTAAAAGCAAAGATTCCATAATAATAATTTAATTCCATAATCTGAAAATTATAATATTGGAAATAATTTGAATAAAATTAAAAATGTTAAATAATTTTGAAATTCTAGGGCCACTTGAAAAGGCTACGTGAAGTTGGCCCACACTTTTGTTTTTTAATTATAATTCGCAAACGGCTTACTCGCAAATTCTCGCAAATAAAGACGCATCGTTTGGTATCAATTTTGAAATTTTAGGGCGACTTGGTTGGGCTAACTTCACGGTAGGAAAATGGAACTTGCGGGTAAGGGGTGAACTCGCAAATTTTAAGAACGGACTCACAAATTCTCGCAAATAAAGACGCATCGTTTAGTATCGGTTTTGAAGTTTTAAGGCGACTTGGAGGGGCTACGTGAAGTTGGCCCACCTTTTTGTTTCTTTTATAGTTTGCAAACGGCTTACTCACAACTTTTGAAAATGAACTCGCAAATTCTCGCAAATAAAGACGCATCTTTTGGTATCGGTTTTAAAGTTCTAGGGCGACTTGGAGGGGCTACGTGAAGTTGGCCCACTCTTCTGTTTTTTAATTATAACTCGCAAACGGCTTACTCGCAAATTTTGAAAATGAACTCGCAAATTCTCGCAAATAACTCGCAAAATATTGGTATAGGTTTCAAGTTAATCCGTGAAAAAGGGTGGGCCAACTTCACATACGTGAAATATTATCATCGTACATTTCATACACATATATGATGAGTACAAAAACAAGTTAGTATACACACTAAACACTTATAAATACATAATAGTCAACACACTCATTCTATCACACCAAAATATTATTAACTGTGCAACACCACCATTATCCTTGCAACCGCAACTATATGTGCGGTAGCCATGTTTAATATATGGTTTTAATTAATACGGTGATTCCGAGAAAAAAATATTTTCGACTGAAATTACTTTCTATTGTCACGTATTATAATATTGTCGATATGGAAAAATCGACGACAATATACAACTTGTGTACTGAACGAATAGTTCTGTCGCTCAATTACGTCGCGTCATATCCCGTCATTCATTAATTTATAGTATTCTTCACTAATACATCGTTTCATTATAGGTTATAGGCATAGGTGCGCGTAGACCTGTATTTCATGAGGTGCCTATAACACTTTTGGGCCCTATCTTAACAAATTGTGTAGGTATATTTAATAAATTATAATATATAAATAATGAAATAAACATAATTTTATTTTTTTTTCTTGAGTTTCATATATTTTCTTCAATTATTTATGATTTGTACTTTGCAGACAATTGAAGCTGTTTTATTATCACAATAAACTTTTACATGATAATTAAAATAAAATGAAAAATTTTGTTTTGTTTTTTCTATTACGAGATATCTTTTATTTTTATCAAATATTTTAGAATAAATATATTTAATTTCAGCAACATCAGTTAAAATACAGATGCTTTACTCTTAGACTTAAATTGTAGAGCCCCATTTCCAATATTTTTGGGACGTAAGCAAATTTTCAGGTCAAGGGCAGCAAACATCCATTCCAGTACAGACTTCTTCCTTGATGGCTTCACAGATATTTTTTTTAACCAATTTGTTTGTCGTGAACTCCATATTCAACGAGTAATATACGAGTAATAGCTCAAGTCAACATTTTTATTTTTATTTTTTCTTAAAAATTTTCAGCGCCACCCTTAAGTTTAACAAAAACTGTTTACAAACAATCTAACAATATTGAACAACGTTAAATTATATATTAAACGGGAGTGTACAACAGTCATACCTGACGAGACAGTTCGATGATAAAGCTACTGAAATACGTGTAGAAAGCTTTAGATCAGAAGACGGCGATAACGGAATATACCTGAGTACTGCATCGTTACCACAAGAAACCTTGGTTGTTTTTAATTTCACGATCTATTTGATTAGAAATAGGTAATTATAAACTTTATAGTAATAATAAGTACTGAAAATTTGTTGAATGATAATATTTTAATAATTTTTCGTGATAAAGAAAGAACTAGTTAATCTCAGAGTAGACGAACTTGATAATTCATTACACTTTTTTCCAACTTATTTTATTCCGAGTATTTACAATGGCCTAGTTAGGATCAGTTCAGTCTTATCATATCTACTAACTGTTCAGGGACAAAAAAAGCACGTCATTTAGAGCAAAAGGGATTGCCTTTTCTTAATTTCATATTTTGATTTTACCCATAATACATTTTAGTTAAAAGTATATCAAACGTCAGTATTGCTCAAATCGATAATAATATTGATATTTATTATTGACAATTTCATTTCCCGACCTCATCTGATCAAATGCGAGTGAAATCTATCAATGGCGTTAATCTTAATACTATTCTACTACAGCGTATTAACATAATATTTTTATAGGAAAAATATGTTATTACCAGGGAAAAAAAGAAACCCATCAAATTAATTTTTTTTTTAATAATAAATACATTTACGGCATGCATATTATAATAGCATTTGTTATTCGAGTCGATTTCCGTTAATAGGCAACGAGGTGTTAATATTAAAACAATATTAAAATTTATTTTCAGTATCATTTACGACTGTGTCCAGGACATAAAATTTCTTTGTCATAACGTCATTCTGTGCATTACAATTTTAATTTTAATAAAATAACATTTGCAAAATATATATAAAAAATAATTTCAATTATAATAATATATAATTTTCATACGTTTATTATAAAGAAAACAATTTATTATCGATAAATATTTATGGCTAATTGTGTGTGTGAAATAAATCGATATTATTCAATTAATTTGCTACAGACATTAATACATTCGAGGGTGTATGTTTCATCCAAATGTTTAAACACTAACCTAACGCGGCCGAGTAAACAGCGGAACACGCGGAGAAACGGTAATCCGGTCGTGGAAACCCGATTCTTCTCGTACATGTAATTGCAACAACTAAAAATTATTATTATGTTTATGTTCGCGTAGGTTCACGTATAGTTAACCAATAAATTACCTTTTAATTTAAATAACTTTTCTGAATAATTTCATAGTACTTCAATCTACCGTTAAATATAGACGTATATGAGTTGAATAAGTAATACTTGATTATTAAATATTTTAATTATTGTAATTAAATATTCTAAATAGTATAAATAATGACTATTCTGCAAGGGCTGTAAGCAGTTAACTAAACTTAAAAACTGATTATATATAATAATAGTTTAATTTTGTGTGTTCGTGAAAATTTTCGACGACGTGTCCATACGTGTCGTAAAATGTTCGCGTAACATCCTTTGATGCGGTCGTAGCACTTTTGGGCTAGGGACGTTTAGATTACTAATAAAAACGCAACTTGTTTGGACCAGGATTTTGTGAACCCGTTTGAGTCAATTTTTTTTTAATACATTTTAAATAAAGTACTTCTAAATAATTACTAGAAAGCCCGCTTAGGCCCGTTTCGCATGGACGCGTATCGTACGCGCGCGCTTTTAGTTTACATTGGTTAAGTTCATACGCGCCGTATCGGCGAGTAAACAAGCCATTTTCGGAGTAATAAAATATTCAGTTAAACTATGTAAGTTAATTTGTAATTTGTAGATTATGTACAGAACAAAATTATTTATAATTGATAATTGACCAAAAACCCACAGTTATATTATACATACTATACATGATAAATGCTGGTCCAAACAAGTTATATAAAAGAAATATTTTTTAGTCCAAACGGGTCTACAAAATTAGTTCAAACGAGCTGCGTTTTAGAAAAATTGGTCCAAACGGGTCCTATCCCTTTGATGCTACGTCGAAATACCGACAACTGACGGATCGCCGATTTGTTCGATAAAATGTTACAAATTCGCTCATTCGTTACACACGATTCTTATTTGCGAACATATGTTCATCGTTTTGTTACGCTAGTGTGGACGCTGGCTTAACATTCTATCGAACAAATCGGCGATCCGCCGGTTTTCGATATTTCGACGTAACATCAAACGACGTTATGCGAACATATTCGACAGGTATGGACACTTCTTCGAATAGTTTTACTAATACACAAAATTAAACTATTATTATTTATAATCAGTTTTTAAATTATGTCAAGTTTAACAATATTACTAATGATTCATTTTGAGATTCTGAAAAGGTACTGCAAACTTGTAAACGATTCGCCAGTAGCTAAAAATCGAAGTGTTACTGGCTTATACCGATATAGGTTCTCTTCAAATTGTTTCAATCTTAGCGAATTTTGGTCATTAATTGAATTAATAAGCAATTCAAAGTCATTTGAAAACATCCTCATAAAGTTTTGAAACTGTCCATTAATTTCTTGCGTCCTTAAATCGTTTAATAACGAATTTTTTCCAAATTTTGATCGACGAGTAAAAAGTTAGGTTTGCCACCTTTATCTTCTATTATTTTTCTCTGGTGTGAGATGAATATATACATAAGCTGCAGCAACAACTTAAAGCAACATGACAAGCGTCTATACTCAAAGATAGATTGAACTACTATGAAGTTATTCAGAAAAGTTATTTAAGTTATAAGACAATTTATTGGTTAGCTACACGTATGCGAACATACACACATAATTTTTAGTTGTTCGGCGAGCAGTTGTCAAAAAGTTTGACGAATAATTTGTCGAACTGTTCGTCGTTTTGTTACATTAGTGTGGACGTGGCTTTACACGTTATGTGACCGTTTTTTTTTTCGTACGTCGTGCGTAGTACACACCGCTGATGTCCGTGATTTACATAACGATATGCCGTGAGCGCGCCTAACGCGTTACGAACGCAACGCAGAAGTTGCTCTTATTGCCGTGGTTTACGATTCAAGTTTGATGCACGTTTCGCGCTTCGGTGATACGTTTCGGTCGCGCGTCCGCATTGTTACGTCGTGAGACGGCGCGTTGTGTAGGCAATCTCGCGGCATAAACGGTTTTCGCATTAAGTTACGTAATCAAAACTCTGATCAATGATAACACTACTGTGTCGGTGAAAAATGACATGTTCTCTTCATCGAACTCAATCGAAACACGGCGAACCAGAACTTGATTTTACGGTTATTTTCCCAAGGCATACACATATGTTCAACAACGAAAACTGCGTACAATTCTAGAAATGTCCTCATAAAAAAAAAAAAAAAAACCGAACTGTCAATATAATCGTAATCCCAAAGCTCAAAAATCGTCGATAATAAACACACGGCGCTATATACGTGTAAAATCTAACGTGCACGAATTTTCGTGAACTCGAAAATGATATTATAATATTGTAAACATTGAACCGTAAAATCAATAGTGACGGAACAACTATAGTTTGTGCGAGTTCAGGGTGTCGACCAGGTAACTCGGTCAAAGAGTTGTAACGCATTTGTATGACAAATGTTTGTCACCGACTACGAAAACACACGTGGTCAAATATCAAATAAATCGGACAAAAATGTATGTTAAGGGGCCTCACCACCACGTCTTTTTTTTTAACAAAAACTACTGTTTCTAATTCCAACGCTACGTGTCGAAAATGATCACGATTTTTATTCTGAAAAAATATTCGGATGCTCCGTAATATGCACAAGAGAACGATCGAGCCACATTCTTAATTTTTGTAGTTTGAATTGCAATAAATATTGTTGTAAATACAAAATTTCAAACTTAAATATTTAATTAACTAAATACAATTTTTAAAATGTGCCTTAATCGATCCTCGTACATATTACGGAGCATCCAAATATTTTTTCAGAATGAAAATCGTGATAATTGTCGACACATAGCGTTGGAATTAGAAACGTATGTTGGAATGAAAAATAAACATTTTTTTGCGATCACGATATTACCTGATGACATGTGCGTGCGAGTGCGTGCGAGAGCCCCCCGTACCACTATCGCACCTTGTCTAGCTAAATAAACCTAAACAGTGTAATATAATTGGATACGTTATTTCGTGGTATTCTATAATAATGTTAGCAATTACTTAAATTTCCGCGCCCTGATATTAATATTATACACCTACATTAGATGTTATTATAATTTATTATCGTTCTGTATTTCAATTTTACCTAAATAATACTATTTTATCACAATATTATAATAATTAAAAAATAAGTACGTAATTGTAATAATCAACAATTTATTGTATGAACTGTATTAACAGAATATTTCGTAATTATTACCCTCACTGATTGTTTATTTATTATGTATACTGTTTCTATGACTAATAATACTACATTATAATGACAATAGTTGATGTTAAACTACCTATGTCCTAAACTCCTAAACTATATTATACTAATGCAATAATACTTGAACTATTCATCAAAATATACACAATATACCTATCTATATATATATATATATATATATATATATATATATATATAT
>NW_020271737.1:1321866-1406580 GCF_003268045.1 Sipha flava
ATATGTGTATAAAATATATATTGAGTACTGTAAACATATGTCAATTTAAAATCCATTTTGTTTTCTTATAATATTAAGCAATATTAACAATTAACAAATATTATAATAACAAATAACTATTAATAAGTAACATAATTTATACACATAAACATAAATGCGTTTTAATTCGGTAGATGAATTTGAAATGTCGTTAATAATTAACGACGGATAAATGCCATTAGACTGAGATCTAGTAGATTGCGTGCACACGCACACACAAACGTATAAACAAAAATGAGTCAATAAGAACTCTCACTTGACCAATAAAATAAATCCATATACTATTATTACTCTTATTGTAATACGCATTAGATAATGCGATGTAAATAGAAAACATAACGGATAATATCATCGCTGCATAACAATTATCATTTAGATCGAGAATATCATTATTATAATTGGTGTACGTAACAGGTCATATAATTTATATTAAATCTTATTCGAGTATAATGACGAGCAGTTTATACCACATGCGTTTACGTTTTAATTAATACGTACCTAAGAAACCTGTATCTGAGTTGTTGATGTTCGATGTTTAATAATTATGTTGCATTGCATTAAAATAATTATACATCTTTATTTTCGGTCTCTTTCTTAATTTCGCTGTGTAAAAGTGAAATGTACACTTAGTATCAGCTTCTGTCAAAAATTCGTGACACACAAATGTAGTAGGCAAAAATATTTATCGTGAAACGAATATTATGAATGTTGTAAATACATGTTAAATTCAAAGTTTACGCAGAAACAGTAAATAATTTCCATTTTTATTATAATTCGATAGTGATACGATGGTATATCTCCGTAGATATTTTTTATTTTAGTACAGCTCTAAAGAAAAAGGTCACAATAAACGGATTCATATTCAAATCTTCAAATCTGTATTTTTATCCCTTAACTAACCGGGAAAATACATTTAAATATGTTAATTTCCATAAAACTACAAGATATCATTATCAAGGACTGATTGGAAAAATATTTTAGTGCGAAAAAATGGTAAATAGGTTGGAACACGGTCGTTATTAGTGATGTTGAGTTACGGCCAAATCTACAGAGCAATTCAGTCCACCGGGAAAACTCACAATTTCCCGGTTGGGCCAATCTGTGCCTAGCTATTATAATATTGCCACAAAATATAAAAACATTACCAATGTATCGTGATTGAAAATTTAATAATTGGTTTCATAGTTAAAGTTTATAGAATAGGGTAACCATATTCAGTAATTATATTGCCTCTTGTAAAAAAATAGTATAAATTATTCATTAATGCAATAATTTGTATTACTGGCAGTAGCTTCAATCGCATAAATATTAATAATCATTACCATTAATTATAGAATCATAATAATATTCATGATTACAATAAACGATACGCTTATAAGCCATAACATTATCTATAGTTACATAAAACCAATAATTTAATTTTCAATTGCGATACTTAGATATTTCCATAGAAACTTTTACCTATCAAAAAAAAAAAAAGAAAGTATTTTGTAATTGTAAAGAAATAAAAATTTCAAGTAATCTTGAATATTCCGGCTGGTCAAGGAATAAAAATACGAATTCGATTACAATCGTGTTTTCCAGAGTTGTCAGTCTTTCGTACGCGAGTCTAAGGAGACGAGCCGCGCTCGGTGTTCAGCAAGCCGATCCAACGCGTTTCTATTGACGTACGTGACTCGTGTATATTGCGTGTGAATAAAAAAGATTTAGTCACTTTTTTTCGGTATTTTTTTTTTTTTCATTTCTTTTAGTTTGAATAATTTGTGTACAAATATAGAATGATCAAACGAACTTATGTTGAAATTCCTTGTGGTCTATAAACAATAACCTTGTATCTGGAGTCCTAAAATTCCATAACACAAATTTGATAATGCTGTTTAAAGGTTTTCAAAAAACCTCAATCAAAAATTTAAAGAATTCTCTATAATATAATAAAATAGTATATAAATATAATACCTATAATAAAATATGCCGCAACAGTCGTAATTTCTTCTTGTTTGTTAATTTTACATTTAAATTAAAAAAAATAATAACACAGAACCGATTTCGATAAGAGACAGACACGGTGGTTCGACAATGAATACCGTGACAAGGGATGCGTCGTGGGATCATTATGACTCGTGTAAAGCATCTACAGAGGTAATGCGTGTAGACTCGGATCGTTGAAGTTTGGTATGCAGGCGAACCACGAGTAGTGAGATCGGCTTTACACCGTAATAAAATAAACTAATATCAACGGAAATGTTCCCAGCAGATATCATGGTAGGCTATCCTATACATGTACGATTTTATAAGTATATAGAGAGAATTATTACTGTATTGTGCATCACTTGCAGAGTTTAGTAAGTTTAAGTTATATTTATGAAATTAAGTTAAGCTAATTATTATTTACTTATTATCTTATAATTCATTAGTTTAGCTGTCAATCACATTATCTATGCATAAAAATATTCTAAGATACTTGTTCCAAATGCACATTCTCCTGTTTGTTCTCAAATAATACGACTGTCTAATAATACTATGATCGTAATCAGTGTTCGTTAATAAATTTGAAAGCTACAATAATTGATCATTACCACTTCTAATCGAAGTTCCATGTAAAAAAAATTGTGAAATATCACTACATTATTTAAAAAAATATTAAAATCGAGTAAGATTACAAACTTTAAATGAAAAATAAATTGAGTGGAGTTTTTGGACATTTTGAAAAAAGATAAACCAACATGGTTAGCTTTCCATAAAATATTTAAGCTAGGAAACACAGTAGTAGTTACCTACTTATTTTATCAAGAGAAGTATGCATGGTCGCGGAATGGAATTTAACATGTATTCTATACGTGTTTGAGAATTTTAATAATTCTTTGTGTTGAATTTTTTTTTTTTTTTTACCAAACATTAAAAACTATATAGAACTACGGTATAGCAACTATTCAAGGAGATTATTATACCCAACTACACAACTCTTTCATTAAGCTGCAGGTAGTTAATATAAGTAAAGATAATTAATATTGTAGATTATGTTATGTTTGCAACAGTGCTTGACTTGTGGGGAGACGCAGTACCCCAATTTTCAGAAATTTTAGCGTCCCTCTACAATTATTACGTTATAATTATAACGATTATCAAGTCTTGGGAAAGCTATTTTTTTTAAAGTAAACAGAGTCCCCCTTCTTTTTTAATTTGCCAAGTCAAGCACTGGTTTGCAATAATAACTATGAATTATGATTAAATAACTTATAAGCTAATTAAATGTATGTATCAGATGGGTGGAATGGTAATAACTAACTGTACCCGTCCGATCCTCGGTTCACACACAAAAAAAAAAAGTGTATGTTTTGTGATACATAAGATTATTTAAATAAGTATTATTTTCTACCATCTTAATCAGGGACGGCGCGAGGGGGTGGGCAATAGGGGCAATTGCCCAGAGCCTCGCGCCTTAAATTATAATTAAAGCCCCGCGGTTCTGATTTAACAGAATTTAAAATATTTTATTAATATAAATTATAAGACCCAATATTTATTTTGTCCAGGGCCTCGCAAACGTTAGCACCAATACTGATCCTGATTAGTACTTCAAGCTTATTGACAACAATAAATTATTACTATTCTTAAGGCGAATATTGTAATTTAAGTTTACTGATTGTTCATAAATAAAAAAATTATTATTATTATTTGCATACAACATGTATCGGTTAAGATTATAATATATAAAACAGTGAGATAAAATAAAAAACAAGAAATAATATTTAACAAATATTTTAAACATTAATAGAATGTTATAAACGGGCAGGCAAGCTTTCAAGCTTTTTCTTTTTTCGCATCTGCTTCTAGAACAATACTTAAAAAAAATCACACGGTTGTATTAAAAATTAAGCTATACTGTTACGTTTATTTAATTCAGTGCCATTTGCTTCTAAGTCATATATATTTTTGTTAGATTTTTTTATTACCAACTATTTTAATGAGTACAAGGAGTAAGAAGCATTTATGAAAATAATAAAAGCAGAATATACCTATTCATAATGCAGATGATTAAATTTAACAGACTGAACATATGTTTTTATATAATATGCAATTTAATAATTTCAATATACAATTTGGAGGTCTCAAAAACATTATTATTATTCGCCGAAACGAGATACAATTTTTACATTTAACTTACATAATTATAAAACATTGTGAATTTACCAACAAAATATTTTTGCAAAATTGTGTGATTAAAACAATATTAAATATTTATTGGTAGAATTTTAAAAATTACAATAAATAATTTATTTGTCTATATGTGTAATTTTAAATGCTTTAATTAAAAAATATTTGTTCTAAAAACAGGAACTGCTGTACCCAATAGTAACCAATTTTATCAACTTTTCTTTACACTGATTAATTTGTCACACATAAGTTAAAATATAAAGTCAACCACCCTAAAATACCTTAGAAACCAATACTCAAGCACACTCAAAAATTACCTATAACAGGCTTATCATTTCATAAAATACTAAATGATAGTATACAAATATTTATAAATCACAAATGTTAACAGTTAAAATATAAACATATACATTTTAAACCAATTTTTTTTATTATTAAAGTATTAAATACACCAGAATAAATAAACACTAGTTTTGATTTTAAAAAACGATTACATAACCTTTATCACAACCTATTCCCTTAAAACACTTGAATTCAATATAGTCTTTAAATCTTAAAGACTGAATAAAAACAAAACTGAAGTAACTATTATTTTACGTGTAAGGTAACTTAGCTCTCTGATCCATTAATGTATACAAACTAAGCACCGATGAAATCATACCAACAACACCAATTGTACCTGGACTAAACCTTATTAAACCCAAATTTGTCAAAGGTAGTATTAAATCACAGCTATTTTTAACAGTATCAATTAACAAATCTTTATTGCTACGGACAAACTGAATTACTTCGCCGGTAAAAACATCTTTGGGAGAAACTTTTCTATTCAAAGTGTTCAAAATTTTTTTTTTCAGCATGGCTTTGAGCAAATTATTCAATTCCATAGCATCTCTTACAAGATTCAGAACTATGGACAGTAACCAATACTTATTGCCTACTTGGCTCCATTTAGTCGTATTTATTTGTATAAAACTATGTTTACTCAACCATATGAAATGGTCACACAACAAATACAATGAATGGGCTATTTTTGAAAATGTCACACAAAATCTGACAGTTTTATCTGAATGATTGATAGTTCGTAATGCAGTATGCAAAGAATCAATAAAGCGGCCAAATCTCAATACTGTAAAAAAAAAAAAAACAATATTATCAATTAAATTTAACAATTTGGTTGTATTATTTTTATAAATATTTTAGACTTGTAAATTAGTCTCATTTTGTGACAGTTCAGAAAAACTATTAAAAACCTTAATTTTCCAAAGATTATCCATCAATCATTAATTTATATTAAATCAATTATTTGAAGAAATATAACCAAGTACTTTTAATAAAAACTAAAACCATTCATACCAAATATTATAAATGGAATTTTTATATTCAAGTGAGAAAATGTATGTTGGTAATATAATATAATATTCATTTATGAACTAGAAATACATTAAAATGTATTATTTTTTGAGGGTACAAAATAATAAGTTTGCATCATCAACATTAAATGTAGTAGTACATTTAAGACATTTACGAAAAATAGATTCTATCTTTCAGAAGCTATTAACCAATTATCAAATATTCCAACATGTAACGATTAATTTTACTTTGTAATCCATCAATTAATTATACAATTTCAGAAAAAAAATTGTAATAACTTTTTAGATAATTTAAGTAATTATATATGATTGAAAATTACAGGAAGTGCATTATAATTGCTTTATATTTAGTAAGTTACAAATATAACATAATCAATTCTTAAATTATTTAAAAAATACATTAACCAAGTGTAAATTTAAATTTAAATAAAGTTTCATATGAGCATAAAACCCGTGTCAACTAAAGGTATGAATAATTAAAATCGGTGTATACATTTACGAAACGCTGCTAAGGACTGTTCGAGGTCTTTGAATTTTTCAACCGATCTGTCATCAAAGTTATTTTTTTCCATATAGTGCCATGCTGCTTTTGAACTATATTGAACAAATCTGAAAATAGAAAATGTTTAATATAATTTTAATGAAAAAAAAACATTATCACCACTTACGTTATACATTATTAAATATTAAGTAGTATAGAATCATATCATTTAATCTTTTTTAACTGCTAAAGTACAATTCATGTTCAAATTAATCCTAAACTATTTCCAAAAGCATATAGGTACCAATAACTTATGTAAGTGTTTCATTTTGACTAATAAAAATAATCTACATACATAGGTATACACAATGTATAAAAACCGTAAAAATTAAATAGAAATATTTATTTAAGGTAAAATTAATAGTGACCATGTAGGTATGTCATTATTATAAGTCATGTATTTTGAACACTGATATAGATGAAGTAGACACATTAGTTTGAAGCAATCACCCGAAAAAGCGTGCCTTTTTGTGTAAGCTTATGAAACGTGTAATTATTAACAAACATAAGCACAAGTCCATATATGAATTTTACAGATTGTCGGAATAAATTGTTCATGTTGAGCTGTGTTTAGTCACATAAGTATCAATAACAATGGTTTAACCAGAATAAGTTAAAATTTAACAAAGTCTATAGCATGAAATCATAAATGCGAAAAAATAGGAGTAACATTAAACCGTCACCTATGGTTTCATACATAAACTTTCAACTACTATAGAAAGATATGACCAAGTGGAGTCTCGAAAACAGTTCAGAGTGTGACGTGCAGTTGCAACATTTTCTCAGCTACTATTTACGGTTTATACGCACCAATCGTCATAATATTATGTATATATACCTTGCTAATCTATCCCGACCGGCGGTCTTGTTGTTCAGTTCCACGACGAAATTCATGTTTGATCGGACCAGAATGACCCAGTTGGCGGAAACACGTCGTAACCCAACACGATAATAGAATTCTTTGTTGTCGAATGTAAAATACACTGGAGTGATGACGATTTAGCATTGGAGCTCTCGGACAACAACGTCAGAATAAAACTCGACACTATACACAGACTTGGGCTACGTCCGTCTGGCGTCGCGGAAATGCGAAATAAATAATTCGGGAAAAACGAAATGAGACATTTCCCGGTAACCGTTAAGTTAACGACGCACGTCTCGGGTCATTATTATAGCATTGCACACATATTTGGCGTCGTTTAATTTCATTCGCACGCGACGGTGCCATCGACAATATTAATCTCGTTGCGCACGTCGAACCGAAATTAATACGGAGAACAGTAATTGAAACGATTCGAATGAAATATATTATTAATGTGATAGGTTCAAAAGGGGGAAATATTATAAAAAAAAAACCTCAAGAATACGTTAACAATTATTGTGCCTAAGTTTATTCATTCGTCGTTGTGATAAGGGGCCCTATTATCATACGCTCGGCTAGCAGATGTTTACCGCGCAAATGTTCCGTTCCGCAGTATTAATCCTGATTCAGGTATTTCGAGACCTTTAGGCGAAACAATAAATGTAGAATTTTACGCTGTTTTTTTAAATATTATACTGTGCTTTGATGTATTTTAAGCGGTGAAAGTTGTATTCTAAAAAAAAAAAAAGATTCATAGAAATCCGAGGCCCCCTAATAACGAAAACCATGGGCAATTTATTCATCTATCTTGCCTAATGGTGAATATGATTCTGTGCGATAGTCGGTGGACGGTGGCTTTCCGATTATCGGTAACGCGTTCGTGTGCTGCGTGCGGGCAAGGTTTGTAGGAGATTACCAATAAACATTGGTGCGTGGGCTTGTGCGAGGCATAGAAGAATGACGAAACGCATTAAACAGCGAGAGAGAGAGTTAATCGAGGAAACGATGACGCGACGGAGGAATTCACGTTTGCACCTACTTAAAACCCGGGTCAAAAGGAGATAGGCTCGGTTCGCATTGATTAAAATCGGGTTATCGTAAGCTACGTTTGCCGAAGTGCCATGATCCGAAATCGCAAACGCTACTCCGGTCGAACAGATTCAACGAGAACGATGGCCAAACAATGAATTTTCAGTAATAATAGCCCATTTTATTAATAATGATACTCCATGATAACAGTACCTATGTAAAAATGCAGTGTTCACATGTTCTTTCACTTTCTGCCCCGTTGTACGCGTATCATAATATTGATATAAATAAAAACAGGTGTATATATTTGTATGTATATATATATTTATAGAAGCTAATAGTGACGTGATGATCACGTCTACCAGCTCTGCGCCCGCATTATTATCAACATATTCGTGTTCAGCAACAAGTTGTTATTTTCATTTTCCTCTTACTCCCTCTCCCACTCCCCTTCACCGTTTCACGAACTCCGTTGCAGTTTTTCCATTCTTTTTTCTTCTTTTTTTATCGTAGTATATCCTTCCCTCTCTCTCCGCCACGCTCAATGTTGCAGGCACTCCGCACTATTAACAATAATTTACTCTCTATTATCGCGGCCTATGTTTTGTCGGCGATAAACAACTACCGTCGTTGTTGAAGAACAATCATCCCGGTGATACGACGACGCTGCGACATGAACAGCAGCTATTCCAGTGGGATATTTCAATCGCCAGAGTACACGAGTTTCAGATGCAATGTACCGCTCAAACAAATCATATTGGACGACACCGGCACGAACAAGGTAGTTATATAATATGATTTTAACAGTTACCCCCAGTGGTGGATTTAGCGTTTTGGCGCACCTAGGCTTAATCACTCTGACCCCCCCCCCCTATCACTCTACTAAGGAACCAACAATATTTGGTCTAAACCTTTATTTTCAAATTTTATTCAGTTTTTTTATCAAAAAAAAATATAAAATATAAAATCTTTAAAATAGAAAATATTTTATTTATTTAAAATATTTCTTGTCTATTATTTTACTTCAGATACCATTATTACCAGTACAAATAAACAATGCTTAAACAGTCACACAATGGAAATATAAATAGTCAGATATAAAAATACCTATACTCAGATAGTCTGATGTTCCCAATAAGTACATAAGTATTAATAAGTAATTAATAATAACTAGTAACTAACTGTAATTATTTTATTACAAATGAAATATTTTCAAATTGTAATAATAATTGTAATATTCTTACTATAGTCTAAAGGTAGGCATCATATTAGATACATATTAATATATTATTTTAACTTTTTAAAATTATTTTTATTCGTGTTTAAATGACAAATATAAAAAAAATATATTAAAATAAATATACCTAATAAGTTAATAATAACACTTAATTCTATAAAAAGAAAAAGCAGCCCTCCCAAAAAAGCCGCCCTAGGCTATAAGCCTTTTAGCCTGCCCCTTAATCCGCCACTGGTTACCCCACGTTTGTAGGACGCAGTAGTTATATTGAAGTCACTATTCTAGTTGTAATAATTGTTTTTTCGTTGACAACTAATTGTCTATGGGTTGCATTGTATTCGTGTTACTATGTGTCCAATGGCTGATGTTGTTATGTGTTTTTTTTCTTTTTTTGTAGGGATGGAGAGTGTATGACACGGGTCCACGCTCGGTTGAGACTCCAATGGTGTTTTTGCATCCAGTTAGCGGACGAGCCGAAGTGTTTTTTAAACAACTGCTAGCTCTCAGTTCTAAAGGTTACCGTGTCATATCAGTATGTACCACCTATGCCAATCTGTGTTATGAAAAATACCTCTTGGAATTATGCTATTATTTTTTAACATTATTTACTTTTTAGGCTGAGAATCCACCGTACTGGAGTGTGACTGAATGGTGTGAAGGATTTATGCAACTGTTAGATCATATGGACATCAAGCAAGTGCATTTATTCGGTGCATCTTTAGGTAACTATAGAAATATCTATGATTACATAGAAATGTTGTTCATAATCATTTTATGAGAAAATTACTAAAGTAGGTCAGCTTATATCTCAAACTATTGATAGTGTTCTGAATAAAATATGTTATAAAAATTTAAGTGAAAAAATCAATGACCTTAAATAATAATATTGGATTTATACTTCATTTATCAATATTATTAGTTAATTTAAGTTTAAATTTATTTTTTGATCAAATAAAAAAAACCATAACTATGTATGCTGGTACCTGAAGTTGAAGGTATAAAATAAAATCATACATATTTTATAGGGTTAAGTAAATTAATTTAAACTTAAATCACTTGAATCATATGAACTATTAATAAACCTCATTGTAATCTTATACATGTATTATAATATATTCAATAAAATTGATTAAATTATTTTTTTATACACAATTTAAGACAATATATGTACAATAAATATGTGTAAACAATTTAAAAGAAGATAAAAGAGTCAGAATACATATCTTTTTGGAAATTCAATTATAATACTATTACATGTATGGTGAATGTTTATTTTAATTTTTCTTATTTAAATGTATACCTTTTTTATTTCATTTTATGCAATTTTTAGCTTGAAATTAAATTATATTATTAAATAATAAAATTGTTCGATTCTCTTTTATACACATACTGTCTGTCTTAATTTGTGTTATTCATGACACTAATATAAGTAATTTTAAAAAATGTATAAAAATTTACCGTAAAATAACTGAAGCCATGAGGAAATAATTGATTGGATAACTTTATATAACTACTACACTCAATAGCTTGAATTATTAAAGTTATAATTTGTATGTTCAAAAAATTAAAAACACAAAAAACTAATGGTATTACTTTTTTCTATAATTATTAATATTATTTAATTGTTACTTATGTGATTTCAAATTTGTTAATTCAGCATTTTATATTTTTACCACATAAACAAAATAACTTGTTTATAAATTCCATTACCAGTATAATTCTTAGAAGTTTTAGCAATAAATTATAAGCATTAAATTCATTCTAAGTAAAAATGTATGATTTGATATCTATATTATTCATATTTTGATCTATAGATTATTAGTAAATTAATTATTATTAAAAATTAATTTAGTAAGAAAAATTCTTAAGACTATTATGTATGCTATGTTATAATTGTTAAAGTTTAATATTTCGCATTATAAAATTAGGTCATAATATTATTTTTAAAATTGAAATTTAAAACAGTTAAGGATTTAAAGATACTTTAAAATTATATAACTCCTTAAAGTAATTTATCTAATATAAATTCTATAATAATCTATTGACAAATTATATAATTTTAGATTTTTGTAAATTATTTGTCTATAGGCAAATTGAACTTTATGTTGGACAATAATTTTTTATAACCATATTCAAATTTCAATTTTTTAAATAATACTTTAAAATAAAATTTATTATTTTATTTTATATGGCATTTAAAATTAAGTACATTATGTTTAAAATTTGATTTCATTATATTTAAACTGTTTAAAATTAATTTTAATTAATAACTTGTTGTTTATTGGACTTTTATTTTTTTACTAATTCAAGTAATTTTTAATAATGATAATTATTTGATATTTTATCATTAATATTTAATTTTAATAAATGTTAATATTGCTTACCTTAACCATAATATAAGAAATTTTCTGGAGTCTATACCTTTGTTTTTGTGGAATTTCATTATTATCTCTTCAGTTTTTGTTTCTTTTTTAAGTTTCTTCTTATAATTATATCATGCATTATGTTTATACTTCGTAGGATATATATAATAATTTCATTTACGTAGATGTTAAATTGTACATAACAGATAACCACAGAAGTTGTTTGCTATTGTTAATAAGATTAAAATGAGTCACCTGGTACTAAAGTTAATCTTAAAGTCAAAATAAACATGTAAAAATTGTAGTTTGAACATTTTGTACTATTTTTTTTATTTTTTTTTATAATTATTTATGTTATTATCTTAGGTGGATTTTTGGCACAGAAGTTTGTAGAATTTTCCACGATTCTTCATCAACCCCGAGTTGTATCACTATTCCTATGCAATTCATTTACAGATACGGCCATATTCAAATATAAAGATACTGCTGTTTTGTAAGTTGCTTTGCTTTTACATGATTAATGCATCACTTGTCCTTTGACTGTTTCTATCTTAAATTAAATTTACCTTGCGTATAGTTATATAATAAATGTTCATTTCATTCTTCTTCATTGGCATTACAACTCTTCAAGAGTTTTTGCCGCCACCAACACCGCCTTTCACTCCTCTCGATTTTGTATTTTTTCTTCTCAATTTAGTATCCCTAGTTTCTCTAAGTCCTGCTTTAATCTACCTATCCATTGGTTCTTTGGACATCCTCTTGGTCTTTTTCCTGCGGATTTCCATTCAGCCTCCGCTTTAAAGTACTCTGAGTTAGACCTTCTTATCACATGCCCAAACCATTGTATTCTTTTGGTCTTTACAAAGTTGGTTATCCTTGATATTCCTGTCAACTCTCGGGTCTTTTAGTTCTTCCTCTTACGCCAACACCCCAGATTATTGTCGTATACTGGGCTGCAGATGATTCTCAGTATTTTGTTTTCGAACGACATGAGTTTTTGTTCCATTTTGCTTGTCAAAGGCCACACCTCGCATCCATATGTTAGCATTGGTCTAATTATCGCTGTATAGATATGTATTTTGGTTATTCTAGAAAACAGTTTAGATTTTAAGTATTTAGTCAACGAAAAGGATGCTTATTCCGCTTTGATGATACGGGTATTTAATTCAATGGGCCAGTCATTATTACTACTGATAGCGGCCCCCAGATATGTAAATTGATGCACTTTTTTAAATGTATGCCCTTGAATCACTACATTTTCAACCTGGTTGTTTTCTGGTAATAGCTCCATCACTTTGGTTTTATTATCATTTACATTCAGCCCTATGGTTTTTGCTTCAGAGTGCGGTGCTCTGTACCACGCTCTCTCCATCGTCACCAACTATGTTCAAATCATTTGCAAAACCTAAAATACCAATCTTGTTTGTTCCGATGTCGATATTATGATTATCCCTTTGTATATTACGTACGACTTTCTCCAGTGCAATATTTAACAGTAGTGGTGAAAGAGTGTTATCTTGTTTTAAGCCTGTTACCACTTGAAATTCTTCGGATAGTACATTGTCGACTCTTACTTGGTATTTCGTACCATTCATGCATACTTTTGTTAGGAAAATAAGCATATTTGGAATTCCGAATTCGTACATTATATTGTAAAGGCTTTCCCGGTGAATTCTGTCATATGCCTTCTTAAAGTCGACAAATAATTGCCACTTATTTTGCTTGTATTCATATTTTTTCTCTATGATTTGGCCAATCACCGATAACTGATCCATAGTTGATTTTCCTTTCCGGAACCCACATTGGTATTCCTCCACATACTCATCTGCAAAAGGTTGTAATATTCCTAGTAATATTTTTGCAAACACCTTATATGTCGTGTTCAATAGTGATATTCCTTTATAGTTGTTACAATTAAGTTTGTCATCTTCCTTGTGTAGTGGTACCATGATAGATATAGCCTTATTCCACTCTTCTGGTAGTTCCTCATCATTCCATATTTTTTAACATAACTCGTATATTGCTTGATCTAGTGCTTCCCCATCATACTTAATTAATTTGGCCGTAATTCCGTCAGTTCCAGGCGCTTTCCAATTTTTCAAACTTTATAGCTTTTTTGACTTGCATGGATACATCATTTACCTTTTGTTCCGCCCTATGATATCCATGCTGGCACTGGTCTCACTGGTACTTCACTATTGAACAGTTCCTCAAAGTAGTTCTTCCATCTTGTTACTTTTTCAATTGGGTCTATTAAAATGTTGTCATCAATATCCTTGACAACTTTTAGATTAAGGTTAATTTGTTTGCACTTTTTAATCTTTACGAAAAAGTTCCATGTTCTTGTGTGTAGTCTTGTTCTGTCTCACGTAATAGTTTATTCATGTAGTTTGTTTTTTCCCTTTGTATGATTCGTTTACATAATCTCCATTCTACTTCATAATTTTTTTCGCTTAAAGGGGTCTTAAGCTGGAGGTCTCTTTAACGGGCCCAGTTCTTTTTTCTACGGCTTTCCTACAGTTACTATTAAACCATTTATTCTCTCGTTTTTTTGGTTCGCCTAGTGTGCTGTGGGTCGCTTCGAGTGTGATCTTTTTTAAGATACTCCAGTCCATTCTCTCTCATATGTTTTTTGTTTTTCAGTTAATTTACCTGTAATGTCAGTGATATATTTTTGATATATTTTTTCTTTATCTTTTAGCTTTTCGATGTTGAATTTTGGTGTTTTTTGTAAATATCTATTCGTTTTTTGTAGTTTGAGACAAAACTTGCATATTACTAGAAAGTGGTCAGTATCACAGTCTGCTCCTCTATAACTTCTCATATCTGATATACTTGATCTATATCTTTTTTCAATCAATATATGGTCGATTTGATTCATAATCCGTCCGTCTGGAGACTTCCAAGTATATTTGTGTATGTTCTTGTGGGGAAAAGTGGTGCTACTGACTATCAAACTTCTAGATGCTGGAAATGAATGTTCATTTATATTAATTTAAATAAATTTAAATATTTTATAATAATAAACATAATAATAAATCATAATAAATAATAGGTAAAAAAAACATCTTCAGTAAAAGTTTTATTGTGTTGTATCAAATATATATTATGAATATTTAAATGAAGGAAAAAAGAAAATATTTATTTGTTCTTATGTAATTTCATCTAAAATAACATAATTTGTTTATAGTAATGTAATATTGTTATAATTATAATGATAATAATTTCCAGTTTTATATTCTTAAAAATGTATTTAGTTTTATTACTTTACAGTTCCTTATTAACATAAAATTATGCTTAATACAGTTGGTGATATACTTTTTGACATTTACACATAAAAGCCAAAATTTAGATTTGTTATCAAAATTAAAATCAAAAGTTATTTAATTACAGCCTTGGAGCATACAACATATAGATCTATTATAACTATATAGTTAAGAGTGGAAAGATTCATAAAAGGTTAATTTAGATCTTAAATAAAAAGTAGAAACTAACCCACCTATTGCCTCCAAAACTTCAGGAAAATTAATTAGATTATTTAATAATTTAAAAAACAAAAGAAACATCAATGAATTTTCTTCTTGGAGAGTATGTAAACCTAATTTTAACGCTAGTTCTTCAGTTGTACAATGAGTCATACATTTATATGACAAATATTTTAAGAAATGGGATTGTATTTTATTTAAAATATTTATGTGACCATTATAAATTGAACAATATAAAGTTTGTAGACCATGAATACTAAAGTCTCAACATTGTCTTCTTATAAACTCTAACATGCGCATCAATTTATTGAGTATATATGATGTGTTCAGAAAATGTAAGATCAGCTGATAGTATAATTCCTAAATCTTGATAGAAAAGATTATTTTGATTTTTTAGCTGTCTAAGGAATAATTATGTAAAAACTTTTTTTCTAACAAATAATATTTGAGCACATTTATTTACATTTATTTTTAAGTAATTCTTTTTACACCCTAGGTTCTGGATTTTACCTGCCATAGTACTGAGGAAAATGGTTTTGTCAAATTTTTCATCTAGAGAAACGTTCTACGATACTCAAATAATGGATTCAATAGATTTCATGGTTGAACTGGTATTTATCTTACTATTATTTTACCTTTTATAATAGAAATTTTAATAAATGAACAATATTTGTTTAGATTGAATCATTATCACAAGCTGACCTTGCATCTCGTTTAACTATAAACTGTTTGAATAGTCGTGTTAATACATCATTAATGAGAGGTTTAAAGAGTGTCACACTAATGGATGTATTCGATGATTACGCCTTGGGTTCTCCCATTAAGGAAAATATTTACAAGGAATATCCTGATGCCAAACTAGCTCAACTGAAATCTGGTGGTAATTTTCCGTATCTTAGCCGTAGCGATGAAGTAAATTTACACTTACAGGTACATATCTAAAACATTATAGTTACTTTCTGAATATCAGAAACCATATAAGATAATATTGTATTCAATTTGTTTTAGATTCATCTAAGAAAATATGATGGTACTCCATTTAGTGCTAGTGATAACATTCCCATTACAGAATAATAATTACATCACATGAAAATATTAAATTGCTCAATTTTGATCTTCTACTGGTCATTGTACTGAATTAAAATATGCTGCTAAATAGTGTGGTCAATTTATATATGCTTATGGTATTTATGATTTTAAAAATAATTGCTATTCGATGAATGACAACATAAATTTATCTTTTTTATTATTATTTTACATTGTTTTATTTTTGAAATGCTAAAATGTATGGTTTAAAAATGATTTTATTTTTTTTATGCCAAAATTGTATCATACAAGGTTTGTACTCATATAGATGTAGTGAAAATTGAAAAACTCTTGTTTAGTTTTGGTATTCTCTACAATCTATGAAGACTGTTGATTAGAAACACCAATAATGTGGATAAGCTTAAATGTGTTAATATTCTGTGTACATAGTTATTCTGTTTTGTCATAGTTATAATGAAGTGAAAAGATATTTCACAAACATGTATACTTACGTGAAATATAGTACATAGAATTTTATTGTTTTTTTTTTAATTAAATTATTTTTTATGATATTTTTATGTGCATTTTAAACGGGTTATAATTATTGTTATTATTTTTAGATTTTGATATTTTTCTTATTTCAAACTGATTATTTTATAACATTTTCTTTGCATGTACACATTCAAAATCTTATGTGGTGGTATATTTTTATGTCTAATGTTATTGTTATTTATGAATTATTATTATTATAACGATTTAATGTATGAAAGCAGATGATGTACCATTTTTACTTGTTACAAATTACTTTCTTATAGCCAATTTATTTTTGAATGTAATAAACAAACATTTTTATACTTTGTTTGATTTTTCTTCCAGTATTTTCAGTAAATAATTTATTTGGAAAAAAAATACAAAATTATTGAATTTCCTAACATATTTTACATAATTAATATAAGTACAATAAGTGACTGTAATTCGCAATTAATAAAACTCAAACTTAAAAAAAATTTGGAAATATTTTTATGTTAATATAAAGATTTATTTAAAAAAAATAACATTTATCACCTTTCATGTTGCTTAGTAACTCTAAATAAAAACAAAACTAGTAATTATGTAACTACTATTTTGTATCATGTATGTAACGGTTTAAAGTGCTTGAAAGATGTACGAGAATTAATATAAATTAATTATTTTGCCATCTTTATCAAAGTGTTAGTAATGCATTGTATTAAAATGGCATGCAAATTCACTGATGTTAGGTAAAACAATTTAATATTTTTTTTTTATATTTATATATGATTTACAATCTGCGCGTAACAGGACAATAAGTAGATGTGAAAAAATATATATGATATTAAAACATATTAGATATTAAATACAAACAGTTTACAATAAACAATATATAGTACATGTTATATTTAAGGAAAGCAGCCACCCATTAATGACATTTTCATTTGGTAGTATATAAACTATATACTACCTTATATTTTTAAGTGCCGACTATAATTTGAAGTTAAAACTGGTAAATGCCCCAGTTTCCACCTCTTCTCCCCACCTCATAAATTAAGCCACTGATTTAATTTATAGTAATATAAAACATCTCTATGCTAAGCTCCATATAAGGTTCCATAAAATAATATAAATGTTTACAATGATAATTATAAATAAACTCAGAAAATAAATACCTATATGATCATATTATTCTTTTGTTACAAGGAATACATCTATAATCCACTTTCAACTTAAATAAATGGTCACTTGAAATAGTCTGACTCACAGTTCTTTAACTTTGGACCCACCCCTGGTTGGGCCCCTATTTTAAGAATAAATCTCAGGGTCCCCTGCGATTGCCGGGTATCGGGGTGGGACAGACGGGCGTCAGTCATTTCCGCCAAAACCTTGATTTTCGTTTCCGCCAAATCTACTTCTACACAAATGTCTAAATTATAGTTTGAGAACCATTTAGAGTTATCCAGGAGCCACCACGGAGAGGCGGTTCTTATTGACCCCCCAAAAATTGTTTGACTTAATTTTCGGATTCATATTTTTGAACTCCAATTGAATTTTATAGTTAAACTAGCTGATCCGACAAACGTTGTTTTATCATATAAATTATTTCTAGAGAATATTTTGCTAGAAAAAATAACTAATTTAATATAAGTGTGTAAGGATGTGGTATATAAGTGAAAGAGGTATGGAGTGCTGTGAACGGCGACGAAATATAAAAATGAAAAAACATTTATTTTTTTTAATAATTATTTATTATTTCAAATAATTGTTGGATATTTTTTTTAAAAATGTCATTTTTAAAATTTTTTTATTTTTATATTCTTATATTACGTTTGTTGTATTTATTAATGTTTTTTTATATTACATCTTACAGATTTTTGTATACCTAAGTTGCAACTGTTAATTTTAATGTATGTGTTGTTTTGTACATTAGAAATTAAAATTTTTAAAAATATATTAATATGTAGATGCGATTTTTAAAATAGTTCATTGTGCGTGAAATGATTCACAATTATTTTTTGTTCTAGATATACTTGCACTAAAATTAGACCATATTGTTGGTGGAAACAGTGGGGCCGATTTATATTTCATGCTATGGGAAAAAATCGCTGGTGTTAGACCCACCCACCCACCTTCAAAAAAAATGTTGAGCAATTGAATAGTAGTTTATTTATAGTATTTATTTCCAACTATAAACAGATAATACAACTTGAATTAAATAGTATTATTTACAAAATAAAAATATAACGTGCAGATATAAACGTATACTTAAACTATACTAAAATAGATTAAAAATAAATAACAATGGTAATAATAAATATACTGGATGATTGATTTTACGTAGAACTTTCATTATTTCGCTGTTATGGCTCTTTTCAAAATAATTCTTTTACATAATGATAAGTCAATATAGAACAACATTTTTCTAAAGAAAATATTTTTTTATTATTTTTATCATTGTTATTTTTAAGGTTGTTACTTTTTTAATGACAAGGATAATTTTTTATGGGATATTTCGTAAAAAAAGTGAAACTTAAAAAAATACAATAATAAAAAAAATTAATCATAGAAAAATATTGTTTTATATTGATTTAAAATTATGCAAAAAAAATATTTTTAAAAAAGTCATTGATTTGCGAAATAATGAGTGTTCTACGTAAAATCAATCACTCTGTATATCATCTAAATTAATAAATGCATTAATTGATAGCTGTTGTTTGCAAATGTATTTATTACATTTTCTTTGTTAATTGTTATATCTTGTTCACAAGCTATGCGCATCAATCTTTCTAATCATGCCTCTACCATTGTGAATCGCAATCTTGTCTTAATTAATTTTAATTTTTAAAAACTTCGTTTGGTAGTAGCACTTGAAACTGGCAATATTACTCCAATTTTCACTAATATATAAATATTTGGTAGTACATATTTTATGCTTGAATGCGTAAACAATTGAAATATATATAATAGTGAACTAATATTCATGGAGTTGCTAGGTAAGCTAATAGCTTCTTCTTCCCCAGAATCCGAATTAACATCATTACTGTCACCATCATAAGATATTAGATCAGTCTTATGAAGGTGCTTAGGCAAATGACATGTTTTTTCCAAATCAGAAAAATAGTTTATAAGGATCTCTTGCATCTCTTGAGCACTTGGTTGGCATGGTCCTAATTTTAAAATATACTGCTTTTGTTCAAATGTAAATTTCTTGTTCATATCAGAAAATCTTACAGGATAATTTTCATTAAAATTTTCATATAGGCCTGTTCAAAATGTAGTATATTAATTTATAAAAAGTTAAATAGTTAAATATTAAAATTAAATTAAATTTGAAATTATAAATTAGCAATATCCTTACGTCCTTACTGTCTTGTTAAGTGTTTCGGTATTCATGTAGCGAATTAAACAAATTTTATGTCAATGCCGTATAACAAATTGCAAATTATTAAGACCGAACGAACGCACTACACAGAATGCCAGATGCCTACTATAATTTGTCGATAACAGTCGGCGTACCTACTAATATAATCATATAATAATTATTATTATGTTACATCGTTATCGTCGTCGGAATCGTTTTCGTCGTAATTGTTGTCGTCGGACGGCGACGACGTGACAAAAATAACCAAAAGTTAAACCAAAGTAAAAACCCATAATATAAAATTAATATTCTCTTTCTCGGTACCTACGTACCAAGTTTTTTTTGACTTTTTACATTTTTTTCTGGGGGGGTTGAGACCCGGGACCCCTACCCTCGTAAATACGCCACTGGTGGAATAGTTCATTCAAAAAATTAGTTGGAACAACTAATCCGAGTTTTTGGACAGTTTTACGGACAATCCAGTTGGATGAATGTGGAAATAGACTGAATAAGAAACATATATCCAAGGCTAAAGATAGTAAATTATTTGATTTATGTAACCAGCATCAACAAAAACAAATATCTAATTACGAATTTTTAAATTATATTTATTTTATATGTTGTTTTAATTTTATTTTAGATTTTTAATTTTTAATTTATATAACAGAAATCATTGCAATTTTATTTGCCATTATAATACATAACACACATACTATAAAATGAAATATAAAATTTTACTGTTCATTATATGTATAATATATACTATGAGTAAGTCTAAATCTTGACACCGCAAATACCATATCGTAGTATATATATTATATATTATACATATATAATATGTATATAATAGTACAAAGTGTCTGCGTTTCGCATTTTAAACAATAGAACGTACAAAGTAATCCTTTACTCAGTATAGTCTATAGCAGGGGTCACCAACATTTTCAAACAAGTGAGCTACATTTGACATTTAAGTCCCTGGTGATCGGCTTCCAGGAGAATTTAGGTCTTTAATTTTTTAATCTAATGATCCCATTATCCGATTAATCCGATTATTTTACGTGATCCACCGATAGTGGTAAAATTCAATTTTACAACGATCGAATGGTTGGCACCCCTGATCTATAGTATTAAAATTTAAAAACAATATTTCTTTGGTATATTTTAATTAAATGTTGTATTAGCACTATTGTCACAATATGAAAAATAACAAATAATCATATATATTAAAATATAATAAAACAAAAAAAAAATTAGTTAACAAAAGGTAATACTTAAATAATAATTATTTAATACAAAATATAAAATAATAATATAGGTATATATATGAATAAAAAAACAATGGTGCATACAATAGTAATTATTTACTTTCTGAAGAATAAAAAAGGAATATAAAATAATAATCCGAATACATGTGTTATAAATTATAACACACGTATTCGGAATATTGCTCGGAATACTGCCGGTCGACCTAACACTGCTCGTGTGTACATGCGTACCTATATGCTCCTGGTATCTGAGAGAAACACATTTAATGTTTTCACCCGTCAAATTCATAACTATTTTATTATTTAAAAATTTGCATTTTTAATCTTTTTAAATCTTTTCAAAAAATATAGAATTAAGAATATACTATTCATTTAATTACTTTTAGTAGATCGTCCCGTCGTCCAAACCACAAGCCACCACTGTATTTTATAATAAAATCAAACATAAAAGTGTCATTTTTTTCTAGACCTTTAAATATTAACCAAAAAAATAATCGTAAAATAATAGACAAATATTCAAGAAACTATTTATGAAGGCTTTAATTAATTATGCATAATACTCGGTTAGTAATTCCAATAAATAAAACTAAAACTTATTGTTATCACGATAGATAAATGTTATTATTATTATTATTATTATTGAAGTGATAAATAAAAATATTTAATCACGTGATCGACTGATTAGAATGAAACGACTGAACGACACGCTAATAAAACGCATGCGCGTCGTAAATCTGCTACGTAACAGTCAGTATACCGCCCCACCACTCTTTTATTTTTCCAAGCCCAACTTAGTGGGTATGGAATTAGAGACCCCAGACCCAGGGGATCTGAGTTTTTATGGCCACAGAGTAATTTCCACCGTTCGGGAACAAAATCCCCCGCCCCCCTAATTTTAAGTTGTTTATAACTCAGTGGGATTTCAATTTAATCATCCCGAGTCAACTTGGAACCGTTCCGGAGGTGCGAGATTACAGATTTCCGCTCTAGGGAACGGGGCATTCCCTACCCCCTTTTTGGTTTTTTGCTTTTTTAATGTATTTCAGTATTTCAATCCAGGAGGTCACTAGGACCCACCCCACCACTGGGAAACGTGGGAGTTTCAAATTCCTCCCTCCCTTGCTAACCTCAATGGAAGAGATCAATTGCCATTGGTGTTAAGTGGAGACTTTAATGCAGCGCTTCCCAAACTTATTTTTCCGCGGTGCCTTTTTTTGGACCCAATTTAGCCACGGTGCCCTGGTGTGACTAATATTTAAGACAGAAAAAAAAATACTTATTGATAACCAATTTTATTGATTTTATTAAAATTTTACTTAATTATAAATTAATGCATTTTTAAACTTAAAAAATAAATAAAAATTATTGTTATTATGATTATAATTATTATATAAAAATATTATAAGGTTAAAATGAGAATATCCAAATATACAATAGAAAATATTACATTATCTGTATATATAAAACAGTAAGCTGATTAACTGCTATCAACGCACAGCTCAAACCATTGGACGGATCTGGCTGAAATTTGGCATACAGATAGCTATTATGATGTAGACGTGCGCTAAAAAAGGATTTTTCGAAATTTTGAATTTAAAGGGTTAAAATCGGTTTAATATTTTTTGACCAGGTCGATAACTGCGCTATTGAAAATGAATTGAAGCGCTCGGCCGAACAACGGGACAAGTGCCACTGAGCGCATTTTACAATGGAGGCGTTTAAAATATTACGGACCATTTCCACGACTTAAAACTAAACTTATTATTGCTTATTATTGCCTTTTAATCTATTTTTATTGTAATTTCAATGCGGTAGTGAACATATACAATAAATTGTACTCGTGCCCCGATACTCCATCGATAATCGTAATATTGCCGAGATTGACGCTTGTCCCGTTGTTCGGCCGAGCGCTTCAATTATATTAAATAAAACTATTAAAAAATTATTAAAAAACTATTAAAAACTATTTAAAAACTATTAATTTTATTTTTGGTAGTAAATGACGGGTATTGCATAAATATTAAACAAAAAGATCCCGCAATAGGTGCCAAAACAAATAAGGATGTTAGTTCAAAAAATTATTATGCATATCCGTTGATGATTAGACGCAATCAGGACTAAGTTATTTTACGATGCATAAGCTTTATCAACAATTCATGGTCGAAATATATATAAAGATAGATAGCGAACGATTTCGATTTCAAAAAAACTGTCTCTGCATCAAGTTTTTACTCATATAGAATAATGGTCAGAGAAGGGGAAGACAACTATTTAGTTAATTATCGTTCTCTTTTCAGTCAATATTTGGTAGATGAGTATGCCAAAATTGAAAAACTAAATTACATCAAAAACAACCAAGCTAAATTGCGTGCAGATAGTTATATTCATTTAAAAGATGCGATTGGACGACGAGACATAGATGCTAATCAGTTAGGCCAAATGGTTATACTCCCGTCAACTTTTACTGGTGGGCCAAGGTACATGCACGAAAGAACACAAGATGCTATGACCTGCGTTAGACATTACGGTCGTCCTGACCTTTTTATTACTTTTACATGTAATCCTCGCTGGGACGAGATAAAAGAGCTCTTACTTCCCGGTCAAAGATCATATGATCGACATGATATAATTGCAAGAGTGTTTCGGTTAAAAGTCAAAAAGACCATGAACTTATTGACAAAAGGTAAAATATTCGGAGAAGTGAGATGCTATATGTATTCAACAGAATACCAAAATGTAGAGAGGTTCAGGTAGTTGTAAGCTATAACTTATCGAATAGGTTATGATAATAATCATTATCTTAAAAACTAAATTAATATGTATAAAATATTATTTCAAAAATCTTAATTAATTTAAATTTCAATAGATTTAACAAAATTTAACCTTGGCAGGTTACATACATTTATATACTTAAACCCGGCAACGACGGGTAATTCAGCTAGTTTGCTATAAAGTTTTTTTGAAAACAATAAAGAAAAACAATTTTATACATTTTAAACTATTTATTATGAACCATAGACCGCAGTGCCCTTAGAAAGTGGTCGTGGTGCCCCTAGGGCACCGCGGTTCATAGTTTGGGAACCGCTGCTTTAATGTAAACTTTGCTTCAAAACACTCCAAACCACTTATACATTTTTTGAAATTAAATTAAATTTGTTTCGGAAAAAAATCTTTTTTCGAAACAAACTTAATTTAATAATGAATAATGATCCAATGACACCAACAACAAGATCAGGAACTACGATTGATGTGATTTTTACACGGTACCTAGCTAATGTACAATCAAGAACTTAAATATCCTATTTTAGCTATCATAAACCAATAACGTCTACTTTTTCAAAAGAAATATCTACCGACAAATACATAAAATTAAAAATAATGCATTGTATACGGATTTATGGTAGATATATTCGCATTATTTAGACTTTCTATGTGAAAATACTATCCCAGAACGTCGTAAAATCATTGAACAATAGTAAACTAAATGGGTGATTTTTCATCTGTATCACCGTTATCATTCCAGTCATAATTAATAATAAGAACTGAAAAAAATAAAACAACAGAAATAAGAATGAGTTTTGAATTTTAATTATGTCTGAAAATAAATACAATTAGGACATACAATTTATTTTTAAGAATATTTGTAAATTATAGGATACACACCGTTATGGAAAGATTCATATTTATCCTGAAAACTCCAAAGGCTGTCATTTCGTACGATTCAAAAACCAATATCTGATTCATAAACATTTTAATCTAAATTATAAAAATAATCATTGAATAATTATTATAATGTAAGATTAAGAATCACAATATATAAATTTATTAAATAAATAAGAAAAATATCAAAGATTATATTGATTTATTATGATGAAATCGATATGCTTGGAAACAGTTTTCTAAATTAGATGTTCTATAACGGCATACAATTTCTTATTAAATTTTGTATTATTTTTATTTAATTAAACATATTACCACTTGAAATGCGGATACCAATAAAATATCGTGCTTTAGAAGATCGTTAAAGAAAATGTTAAAAATAATTGGATGGATAAATTGTGCACTTTAATTCTCTAAATATGCCCATAACAAAGAATAGTTTATAAATATTTTATGATAGAAGTTGAACTTCTTATAGCACTAATGAACTCATGATAGTAATGTAATTATTTAAATTTACTTTACTTGTTGTTTTATAATAACGGGCAAAACTGAAATCCTTATTAATCGTAAATAATATAGCATTTTGTTTTTCTGTAAATAAAATCAAAACAAAATATTTAAATTATACTATCCATCAGTGGCGGGTACAAGGGGTGGGTGATGGGGCGATCCCCCCCTCATTGGGTCGTGTTTTATTCTTATATTCGTAATTGATTCGATGTTTTTAATTAACTAATGCTGGATTATGGATATTCTACCATGAATCTTTATGTCAGTCGTGAATATCACTTCCATGATAGATTTTTTTTTTTTATGGTACATTGGTATTATCACAGCTAATTTATATGAAAAATCAAAATATAAATTTTAATATATATAACAGCATGATGCCTTGATAACTAGTTAAAATAATATGTATATATAAGTATTAATTAGAAACTTGAAAATGTTGATATATTATATAAAATTATATTAATATTATATTTATATATTTATATTATTTATATGATATATATAAATTTATATTTATACTTTGAAGTTTCTAATTGATAAATAATTATTATATTATTGTCTATTCCTTTAAATGTATTAGATTAAAAACCAGGTTGATGACTCATATGGGGGAATAACGGCTGGCTGGCTTAGCGCTTTTGCACATCCACAGTGACATAAAATTAAATTTGGAAGATGTTATTAGATAGGTTTGCCAAGGAGAAGAAAAGATGCATTTTTTTATTTTGTAGCTATGTATTTAATATTATACATTATTAGTTTAATAGGCTTTTTTTATAAAAATAAATTACTTTTTTGACACATCGAGTTAGTTTTTTTGAGAAAATAATACAAATAATTAGCCTTCTATACAGGTTAAAAATGGTGATTTGATTTTTGAAAATTCGCCCCCCCCCCTTGTATCACATCTAGATCTGCCACTACTATCCATATGATGCAAATATGTAGGATATAGGTATTATTAAAGCTTATTAAATAACTATGTATATTTTTAATGTTGAATATTTTTAAATTGATTTAACATTTATAACACTAGTTTAAAAATAACAGTCAAATTTTATTTTATATTAAAAAAATTAATTTTAATAGCTATAAAATGATAATATAATTGTAAGGTGCAGCTGTTACATGTTTTTGGGACAGTCATTTTGTTTATAATTTTTTTTATTTACCTAAATATTAATGACTTTATATTCGCAACTTTTTAATATTAAATAACATTATATTTTTTATTAATTGTCAACATATATAAATGAGAATATAAATATATATTTTTATAAAAAATAAATTATAGAATTATAAATATAAACACATTTTTTATTTATCTTCAAAATTAAGAGTTATACGTTATTAAACGTTATTTTATATATTAGACCTATTAAAATATTGTTCATATTATATTTGATGATTTGATAATGTTTACGTAACAAATATTTACCTCTTTGTTTACACGTGAAGTAGCAAGAATAATGGACATAATAAATGCTATAGTTTTTCCCAGTCCACTTGTGATTAAGACCGTTACAGTGACAGAAATACTGCCCTGTTCGTCTAATGATAAATGAATTAATAAAAAATATAAAAATAATATATCGATGTAACTGAAAACAAAGAACCCCAAGAGCATTTTACCATATCCGACGCTGAATATTTTCAACAGCTCGGATAGTTCAGCGTGTAATAATCGTATATCCTCCAGAAACATTGTTATCTTGGAACAAGTCCATCCTCCAGGGATGGTGAATATTTCAATAGGATACAGTTTCCATAAATTGTTCAACATTTGGAATCTAAACTCCAAATTTGTTAGGAAAAAATATGTTGATGTGACTATTGTAAAGTCTATGAAGTACTGTAATTGAAAAATATATGTAAAGAAAACTAGCACGTTCATACTTTGTGGTGGATGAAATATCCAGATTATCACAGTTGTAATAACATAATAAGTTATTAGGACAATAAAAACTGTGTTCCAATATGTTTGACTTTGTGAGCGATGGTGAGTCGATGTAGATTTGAAAAAAAATTCGACTTTTTGATCGTATTCAATGATACCATTAATCAATCTAAAACGAAAAATTAAAATATATTTATAGCAGTCTTCAACCTTTTTATGCAGCGGGCCACATATTATTTTTTTTTTAATCTTGCGGGCCGCATTCGTAGTAAAAACATGTATCTTATATAAAAATTCAGTTTTATTATTACAATTTAAGGTACATTTAAAATTAAAAATTATTATTATTATTATTAAAGTATATATATAGATAAACATTTTTTTTAATTACAAATTTTTTTTATTTTATTTTTAATGTGAAAACTGACAATGTTTTTTATTAACTAATTTTTCGATATTTGGTTGGATCTGAGACGATTCAATTCGGAGTGAATTTTCCAAGTGAATGTCAGTTAACCGAGCTCTAGTTTTAGATTTGACAATTTTCATTCGTGAAAAAACGTGTTCACAAGTGTAAGTACTGCCAAAAAGAGACATCATTCGTAATGCGTTGTTTCGAAGATTAGGATATGTCTCCGTGTCAATATATTTCGAATAAAAAATTTAAAGTTCAACATCATTGTATTTTTCTTTTAATATTGTATTGTTCTGTAAATCAATGATCTCCATTTGCATATTTTCTGGGACATCTTCAACTGATAAGGAAAATGGAATTGAAAGCAAATTAAACAATTTTTCATTAGCTTTGAAATCTAAGAATCTCGAATCAAATTGGATTTTTTTTTTTTTTTTTTTATTTGTTTTATTACACAATCTGTAAATATATTATTTTTACAATAAGTGTAAGTGTTGTAGTAGATTTATATAAGAAGACTGGAGACTTGAGCGAAGAACCCATCCAGTGATGGGACTTCTTTGGAGTTGCGGATGGGTTTTATTCAATCAGGAGGTCCCGACACCATTTTCGTTTCAAACGTCGTCCAGGGTCACCTGGAATGCTGGGGGTGGATAAGTTTGAGATTAGAGGATTACGGTGGTTGGAGAGATTTGAGTGGAATCGTTTATACAGAGTTTTGGCTACGAGTTGAACTGTTGGAATAGACAGGTCCTTGTGGAGTGTATCGTTTGAGACGTAAAAGGGGGCTTTGGTAATTTGTCGAAGGCATTTAGATTGGAATATTTGAATTTTATTTATGTTAGATGGTTTGGCTGAACCCCAAAGTTGTATACCATATGACCATACGGGCTTTAGTAGCAGTTTATATATAAGTATTTTGTTGTTCAGATTGATGTGTTTAGATGTAAGGAGTAGACGTAGCTGACGGGATCGGTTATTCAAGGCAATACGTTTGGTATGGATGTGGTGGGCCCAGGTCAATCGACGATCCAGGTGGAGTCCAAGGTACCGGACATTTTGTGTGGGTGGAATGGGTATGTTATTGAGGGTTATGGTAGGGCAGTTTCTAGGCCTTAGAGTGAATGTGCAGTGGGCTGATTTTGATTCGTTTATTTTTATCCCCCAATCTCTGTACCAGTTTTGGAGGAGATTTAAATGGACTTGAACGTGGTTGGAAGCTATTTCAGGGTCTGAGTTAAGCGCCATAATAGCTTTGTCATCGGCAAAGTCACCTGTGATCGTATGGTTGGTTGTTGGTTGGTCGGAGATGTATAGGTTGAATAAGAGTGGGGCTACTACGGCGCCTTGGGGAACTCCAGCGTGGATGGGATTTATTTCAGATAAGGTTGAACCAGAGCGTACAGCAAAGTTCCTGTCTTCGAGGTATGATTTGAATAATAGATAGTAGTAGGGAGGGAATATGGATTTCAGTTTAAAAAGGAGGCCTTGGTGCCACACTTTATCAAAGGCCTGGGCCATGTCTAGGAATGCGGCTGTACATATTTGTTTTTTTTCCAGAGAGAATGAGATTTTGTCTATTAAGCGGTGGATTTGGTGTATGGTGTTATGGTTTGTACGGAAGCCAAATTGATTATTTGGAGTATTTGATTCGATAGCTGGAATAATACGTTTTAAGATAAGTTTTTCGAAAATTTTCGAGAAGAGTGGGAGTAAGCTAATAGGTCTATAGGAACTGGGGGTATCAGGAGGTTTGTTCGGTTTTGGTATCATCACTATTATTGAAAATTTCCATAGAGCAGGGAAGTAAGTTAGTCTTATCATAGAATTGTATATGAGTTAATAAAAGTATGACTTTTTTTGGGTAGTTGGGAAGCTACTTCAGCGGTTATTAGGTCGAAGCCTGGGGTTTTCTTTCGAGCAGATTTGTCTATAGTATATTTAACTTTGCTTGGTCGTATGTGTTTTGGAGGGAGACTCATTGGCAATGGACAGAGTAGAAAGTGATTTATTTTGTGAATTTGGGTAGTGGATAGAATATCGGCGTGCGGTTTGAATGTAGAGTCCAGATGGTGACGGAATATATTTGATTTTTCTATGTTGTTTATTGCCCATGTTCCATCTGCTTTTCTCAAGGGCGAAACAGGGGGTTGACTACGAAGTATTTTTCTGGTAGTTTGCCAAAGTGAATTGTCCCTTGAGGAGAGACCTATTAGATATTTAGTGAAGTTTTCGGATCTAATTTGGGCAAGGTGTCTTTTGAGTTTACTCGTGAGATTATTGAAAACACGTTTGTCGGATGGAAATCTTGTTCTCTGCCAGGTGGCTCGGGCTTTTCGTTTTTCCGCTATTAAGGATCTGGTATAGAGGGGGAGGTTTTTGATAGTGCTTTTAGGAGTGGGAGGGGAAAAACAGGACCATGCCGTTTCTTGTATTGATTTTGTGAGGAAGTTAACTGCTTCGTCAATATCATTGGGGGATTTTAAACTTATGTTGAGGTTTATTTTGTTCTCGAGGGAGGATCTGAAGGTTACCCAGTCTATAGCGCCTTGAGTTAAAGTAGGTTTACTTGGTTTGTTTGGTGGCATAGTGTCGATTGTGAGGAGAACCGATGAGTGGTCAGAGCAGAGGTCATCTAAGTTGATTAATATACTGTGAAGATTGTTTAGTATTTTGGTTAAGAATATGTCGAGAATGTCTGGGTTTTTCCTTCGGGAGGTGGGCCAGTATGTTGGCGAGGGCGGAGCATGTATTTTGTAGTTTCGTAATTGCGCTAGGGTGTTAATGGTATTTCCACGAGGGTTATTTGCGTGGCAGCCCCATTGTGTATTTTTAGCATTTATGTCGCCTCCGAGAATGAATTTTTGGCCAAGAGAGTCGAAGAAGTTTTGATATTGGGTTTTGGTGATTGTGTGGCGTGGCGGGCTGTACACTTCATGGATGTTTATGGGAATATTGTTGAGTGTTGTGCGGATACCACACGATTGCAAGTAATCTGTTTGATATGGTGGCAGGGGATAGAATAGCAAGGATGTTCTTATTATAATAGCAGCTCCTGCGTGAGCAGTGCCATCTGGGTGATTGGTTTTAATAATATTAAAACCTGGGAGATTGAGGTGAGATGAATGCGTAAAATGCGTTTCAGATATTAAGGCGATATCTATTCTATTATTTTGTAGGATGGCTAGTATCTCGTCTCTATGGTTTGTTAGACCATTTGAGTTCCAAGTTAGGATGAGGAGGGATTTTGAAGTTATTTTATTAGTTGGCATTTTTATTGAGGAGACTTGAGATAAGAGTGGTGAGAAGGGAGATAAGAGGATTTATGATTGATTTAAATTCTTCTATGAATTTAGAAAAGGATTGTTCGTTATTATTTGTTGGAGCCGGGATATTATTGGGAGGAGGGTGACCCTCTGTTACATTTGCGTACGTACGTTGATTTGGTAGGTGTTCTTTATTTGATTGTTGGTGTTGGGGCTGGTGTGTAGAGTTGAAGTTGAATAGCTGCTGGAGGCTGGGTTTTATACTTGAGATGTTGGGACGTCTTTGGGATAGTTGTTTGTATATGGTGCATCCCCTGTAGTTAGCAGGGTGTGCTTCTTCGCACAGGGCATATTTTGCTGGGAGGTCTAGAGATTTTTCATAGGAAGAAGTGGGATGGTCGTTTCCACATTTGACACACTTTGGGTTGTGAGCGCAATATGTTCTAGTGTGGCCATATGACTGGCAGTTTTGACACTGAGGGATTTGGCGTTTTTTATGAGGTTCTTCTATTTTTACTTTTGTGTGAAGTAATGTAGTGATGGAGAAGATATCACTGTCGCTTCCTTGTGGATCGAGGTCGGCGAAGAACATGGGGAGTGGAGTTTTTGTTTGGGCATGTTTAATATTAATCACGTTTCTGACAGAGTGTCCTATCTCTTCAATTGCTGATGCTATGTCAGTTGTTGGGGTGGAGGGGTGAAGATTTCTAATGACTATTCTGAGTGGTTTATCAGCTTGGAGTTGATAGGTGTGAAATTGTGTATTGATTCCTTTTAGGAAGTGGATTAGTTTTCTATAGCTGTCAGGATTATTTGTTTGAATTTTTAGGTAATTTGAAGTAGATTTGCACGAGAAGCTAGTTGGACCGATTTCTTCGATGAAGCTGTTCCTTAGTTGAAGAAAGTCAATTACGCCTTTGATAAATATAGGTGGAGGCAACATTTCTTTTGGTGTATCGTTTGTGGTATGTGTTTGCGCCGTATTTTGATGGTCAGGCGATTCCATTGTATTAGTGTCATCGGTGATAATAGGTTCCGAGTCATCTTGCGCGAGAATTGAGTAGCGTTTGGGGGTAACGAATTTCTTTGATTTATTTATGTTTAATGTTGTAGGTGATTGTGGCGGTGAAGTAGATAGTGAATGCTTTTTCGATTTTACTTTATTATTTTTGTCCGTTGATTTAATGATTTTATTGTCAACAATTTTAATTGGGGATACGGTCCGGTTGTTTATCTGAGGCATAATGACGCTATCTTATCGACAGTCCAAAGGTTACCGAGGGAGCGGTGCCTGCGGCTGGTTGCATAAGTGTCGTAATGTATGAGAGGTGAATAATATTTTTAATATTATTTTAGTGAGAAAATTAAAGTATATTACCCTGCTGGTGGGATGTTGTTGCAGGGTACATCCGAGAATGGTGAGGATTTTTGAGTAGCGTGAGTTCGATACTAGATATAATGTTTTCCGTTTGTATTTATTAGAGATACGAGGATAACCATCGAGCGTCGGATAAATGCGTGCGCACAGTCGGACTGTCCACGCGGGAATGAATTGGATTTTTAAATCAGAAATTGTTTCTGCGTATTTTTCCGTTGAAGTGACATTGTATTTTGACAAACATGGGAAGTGAGTAGTGTTATTTTTTCTTAGCTGAATTTCCCACAGCAGAAGTTTATTTTCAAAAGATTTAATATGGTCAAATAAATTATGTATTAATTGGTTTTGACGTTGCAAGCGTAAATTCAGTTCATTTAATTGCAATGTAATATCCGTAAGATAGACAAATTCCTTTTTCCATTCTGAATCATTAAGTTGTTCAAATTGTTTTCCTTTACTTGCAGCAAATTCAAAAATTTCATTTTTTAAATCAAAAACCCTTTTCAATACTTTTCCTCTGCTGAGCCAACGGACATCTGTAAAATACATCACATTAACTCACCTTATTTAGCATCTATTTCACTCAAAAAGTTTTTAAATTCTCTATGATTCAATGCTCTTGATCTGAAAAAATTTACTATTTTTACATCTTTCATAATAGTTTGAAAACTAACAGATTTTGCACATAAATTTTCTTGGTGGATAATGCAGTGATATTGCATCAGTTGTAAAGCACCACATATACTAATTTCATTTTTAATTAGCGCTACAAGCCCTTCATTTTTTCCAACCATTGATGGGGCTTCATCTGTTATAACTCCAGAAAGGTTATTTAATTTGATGTCAAAACAGTTAAGTGTCGAATTTAATGCATTAAAAATATCACAACTTTTTGTAGTGCCTTTCATTAGAAAAAGCGCGGCTAATTCTTCAGTAATATTAAAATTAGAATCGATACCCCGAATAAAAATTGCTAATTGCGCAGTATCTGACAAATCTGTACTTTCGTCAAGGGCCAGCGAATAAAAAATAAATTTAGAAATACGTTCTTTTAAGGTACTCTCAATATCAGTTCCTAGTTCTTCTACACGCCTTGCTACAGTTACCCCTGATAAATTCAATTTGGAAAAAAGTTGTTTTTGTGCTGAACATAAAATTTCAGAGGCGGCCTCCATACACTCTTTTATAAATTCACCATCAGTGAACGGCTTCGATTTAGCTGCAGTTTTTTGTGCTATGACTATAACTAGCTTTGACACTGGCTTCTGAGTCTTTATGACATTTTTTTATACTTGAAGACTGACCTTGTATATTTTTCATTAACAATGCAAGTTTGTCAATTCGAAGTTGTCCTTGTATCATATTATATTTTGCTGCATGCTTGGTATTATAATGTCGTTTTAAATTGTACTCTTTCATCACTGCAATCGATTCTTGACAAATCAAACATGCCTTTTCTTTAACTTGAATAAAAATATAGCTATTGGACCATTTTTCTTGAAAAACGCGACTTTCATCTGAGATTTTACGTTTTTTACTCACCGACATATTGTACAAATATTACGAAGAAAAAGTATGAAATTGAAACTTTTACATATAAACGAGAATATTGTGCTCGTTCCACAATCGATTACGAACTAACAGACAATAATAATTATATCTTGGTAGGTAATTCAATTTATCTTATCGCATATTTCCGATAGCAATAGCTTCACTGTTAAATTTAAAATGTGATCGCGGGCCGCGAGTTGAAGACCCCTAATTTATAGTTTCTGTCTTGCAACATTTCAATTTAGTGAATTTGAATTTTTCAACATAAATATTTTTTCCCATATGAAATTCACGTGTATTGGGTACGAGTATGCTTTAAATATGATTTATGATTTTTGTAATAATTAATTAATTTATTGAAACATTTAGAAAAATATATGTAATGAGAACTCTGATATCTCCAACGTGGTGATTTTCCATTCTGAATATTTAATATTTTATTGACAACTCGGAACGTAAACACATTTACACATTTAATTTGTATTAATCTACTATCCAAAAAAGACTAAAATATACCTACCTGACATTGATATATTTTAAAATAAACTTATAAAGCGAATAAAACTTCCTTTATTCTTAATATTAAAAAAATTTAAATAAATTGTCTAGAACATTTAATGGGTGTTTATAATATTAATAGTCTTGTAATTTATTATGTAAATATAATTTACAATAAAATTAGTGCATCCACATTACTATCATACCTTATTATCCATTTTTCTGATGATCTTGCTGCAATAATGATACACCAATATTTTAATAAGTATGCTTGTCCATTTAGATTAAAATAATTATAACAATAATAGGTATAGATCATTAAAAAAAAAGTTCGCACGAATTCTAAAAATGCGTTTATCAATTTTTTATTTTTGCATAACAATCCAGATTTCAATGAATATGAAAATGTTATAACACCTAATAACTTATAGAAAATTAAAATAGGTCGAAAAGTTTTTTTAAAAATTGTCGTCATTTCGATGGCTTTTGTCTAACAACACTGACGATGGAATATTAACAGTAGGCTGTTTCTGAAACAGTAATGTTTGATTTTAATAAAAAGTTTGGAATAAAAATTAATTCATCAATTATGTACAAATATTACAATAAGCTACGGCCAACATTATTTCTATCCAAAAACTATATTTTATTAAATAAACAATAAACTAATAATATTATCGTTTTTTATTGTCATATTTTGTGCTGGTACATTTAACTTGTTTATTTATAGTTATACATGGTTGTACAAACACAAACTTCTTTTTTTTCTTTGTACTCGGTTTGCTCAATCGACTCGACTGTCACAAACTGATGATGTGCAAACCACAATTATTGACTTTTAATTTGACTATAAAATAACTTATGTTTTATATAACTTATAACTTGTATCAGTGTCGGTCTGGCTGGGCAGTCATCGTTTCCGCCAAAAAACTTGATTTTCGTTTTCGCCAAAACGAAAAGGTTCGATTTTCTAATCTAATCTAATCTAATCTAATCTACTCGTATAATTGTGATGTCATTTTTTTATCTGCAGTTCTATCAATTATCGATGTATATAAGCCATAATTTTATATTGAAGAAATAATTGATTTTACGTTCAATAATTTCCATGCATTATAAATAAATATTTATATATATCAAGATTGGAGTTCTGTGATCGAATATTTCAGTACTGTGACAACATAACAGTGTAAATTGTGAATTATATACATATTTATTTAATATATTAATTTATTTTGTAATGGAATTCATAACAAGTAAACGTGGTAAAAAAATGATTTTAATTGATGAGTTTAAATTTAATTCTTCATACAAATATTTCAGGGTACTGTTGTTTTATCAAAATTTATACTGCAACTATTTATGTCAATAATGAAAATGTTTTAATCAGTAAAACAGGTATGTTAAAAAACAGTGTTACTTTTTCTTCAATGTTTTAAAATTTATTAGATACGTATTAATTTTATTTTTGTAATGTAGAACACAAATGCACTGGGCCATGTTCAAATATTGATAGACAAAAAGTAGCAATTACTTGTAAGCGAAAATCAGTAAATGATATTAATGAAAAACTCCAAAAAATCATTTTTAATGAAATTCAATTGAATAATAGTGTTTCAAATTTTACAGTCAACGATGTTTCAGCTAGTCATCAATCTATATATCGAGCACGAAAGAGTTCATTTTCAATTAATCCTACGTCATTAAATGAGATACATTCTTCATTAGATAAAACTGACACAATTACTTCAAATGGCGAAGAATTTCTATTAATTAACGAACAAAAAACCAATATTATTATATTTCCTTGTGAAACAAATTAAATTTTTTTTTTGCGAATCACATACCATTTTTGTCAATGGAACGTTTGAATATTGCCCAAAATATTTCACTCAATTATTTACTATTCACAGCTTAAAGAACAACATTTACGTACCTCTAGTTTTTTGCTTATTGAAGAATAAAAATTATGAAACTTATACACAAGCTTTAAAATATATTCAAAATAAATGTAACGAAAAAAATTTTAATTTTGATCCAAAAAATGTAACAGTTGATTTTGAAATTAGTATTCATAATGCTATATTATCTATTTGGTCTTCTATTAATATCATTGGCTGCCGTTTCCACTTAACTCAGGCGTGGTATCGTAAAATTTAAGAGTTAGGACTTAGTACAGAATATAAAGAAAACTGTTGGCTTTGGACTACATTTGGATTAACATTTTTAGATCCTCAAGAAGTTTCAGAATCATTTGTTGAAGATTTTATGTCTATAATACCAGAAAGATCAGAATACTGTAAATATGCTGATTATTTAACTGACAATTATATATCTGAAAATAGTATGTTTCCACCCTGTGGCGCCGAAAACGTATGGCAAGTGGGGTAAATACCCCAGAACTTTCTTAACGGGTGGTGGGTGGGTGGGTCATGAGTTTTTATTTTAAAATAGGAAGGTTGTAATTTGTAAATATTAAATACTAAGTTACAGTTACTTATAGTACCCAGAGAAGTAGACAATAGGTAAACAAGACTCGGTTAATACAGTTAGCAGGGTAGGGACTATAGTGAACTTGGTGCAGTTGTCAGAAAAATGATAAGGATCCAACACCGACGCACACCCGCCATATCATAACACATGGTGGGGCGAGACGTTTTGTCGTTGAACAATAATAATTATTGTTTAAATATAGCCCCTGCTGTAGTAATTATTACTACAGCAGGGGCTATATTCAATAAATAAATCAGAATCCAATAACTTATCATTATTATAAAAATGATAACAATCAACAATGACAATCAACTTGTGACCAGTTAATGTATTTACCTATTAATTTATTTGTAGGTATTATATATATTTTTTAAATCAGCATATTATTATTATTATAATTCGTGGTAATAATAAATTTATAGTTATTATTATAATTATTATTTATTATTTATAATTTATTTATTTATTTTAAATATTATGCTATAACCAAATTATATTATTCTAAATTGTAATGCCATGCTCAAATTAATATTTAAAAAATTATGATTATTCTTAAAACGTGCAAAATACAAACATCATGATTACCTTAAACTCAAAATCGTATTATTATTATTATATCTTTGTGATTTAACCACCTATTCTCTTATTATAATTAATATTATTTTATTTTAATTTTCATTAACTAAATTGTATAAAGCCATATACATTTCACCGACTTGGAAGACTTTTACTTTTAACTCGCAAAAAAATCGGTTATTAAGTTTTTCTTAGGTAATGTAAAATGTATTGAGCGCAATTGGTATGGTGCACCAGTTGCATTGTACTTGCGCTGGTTGTGGTCAATTTGCACCAAAATTGACCCAAAATATACACAATATATGTAATTTGCATCACAATGTTTTAAATGCAATTGTAATTTACCCTAAAATAAGGATATGTAATTTGTACTAAATCAAATAATATTAAATAATAAAGAACGAATTACACAAAAGTATTTAAATATTTTATTTTTCTCCGTTCATCCATTTCGTAAAATCCTTCGAAAAACACCCTACACATTTTAATCTATACTCCTTTTTTTTTCAATTCAACCATATTAACTATATCAGAAATATTCCATCTTTTGGGTTGAAGTTTAGCTTAACCGATAAACTGCTCTATATCTACCTCATTATTATTAAATTGAATGGTTTTCTTTCGCTATTTTTGCAATTTTTGTCAAGAAAATAATTTCGTAAACGGTTTTAACGTGCATAAAATACACGCATTGTAATAATTGATGACAAAAAATTGTTTTGCCAAGTTGCGGTTAATAACGCGTGTTCGGGGTGAACTTGTGGCGTGGTGGAAACGTGCGGACAAAATTGCACTCACGTGGACGTACGTGACCGCAACGCTGTGTGCACCGGCTCATGCTGTTATCAGATTTAGTGTTGGATTTAGATTGAAATGCAGCGGAGCCACTAAGCTCTAGGGATATTCAAAAACGAAATCTGAAAATGAAAATTTCCGTTTGTTTTGTTTTTTGCTTTTTCTTTTTTTTTATATTTATTCATTTATTTCGTTCAACAACTTTTAATAGTGAAATAGTCTGCTTTTACAAAATAAAAAAAAAAAAAATTTAGGACCTCAAATCAATACTCGGGCACTCAGATCCGGTACTGTCTGTAATTAAGTATTTCTTATAAATAAACGTCACCGCACATTAAAAATACGCACGTGAGTATCTGTAGCCTAGAGTTGATCATTTATAAGTGCTGTGATTGATGTAGATTTCTTCCATTTGTCGTCGCTCCCGTACCTAACTGAGAAGGGATTTTCAATTATTTTTCGTCCGTTTTATTGTATATCATATTAGTGTGTTTCGGCTAATCGCCGTGTCCTGTATTAATTAGAGTTTATTTCCGCGACAAAGATTACTAACTGTTGCTGTGCACCAAAGACTGCGGAAGCTTGTTTCCTCACATAGGTATTCGTGGCTGGTGTCAAAGGCAAATCATACCCCCGGAAAATATTACCGGATGGAGTAAGATTTTCTTAGGCATATTTTATCCCCGGTACAATTATTCTAGCTTATCGTTATGCCCGATAATATTATCCTAGGTTAATTATACCCCCTTCAGTGAGTACGATTATCATAAGAAAGTTTTACCCCCCGGTAAGAATATCCTAGGACAATCTTACCTTCCGGTAAGAATTTACTAGAAATATTGTACCTCATGGGGGATATGATTTTCCAAGGATATTTTTACCCTCCCCCCCCCGGGTACAATATTCCTACATTCTAAAAACACAGCACAAATACAATTATTTTTTTAAGCAATCTGTTTTTTAATGTAAAGACAATGGTGTAGGTATAAATGTTATTTTATTAATAAAATTTGTTTTTTCTCCTTCCTGTTATCTACTTAAAATAATTTTTATTAACAAATCATACGCAATTTTAGATTTCAAGACCACAATTTTGTTAATTATTTATATTTTATGATTTTCCGGTAACTGGCGTAATAAACATGTAAAAAAGTTCGGTGTAGTCGTTAACGCCTTACAAATAATTTCTAAAAATACTATGATTTCGGTGAAATCGATAAACAGTTGGCTGACACAGTACTATTACCAATATAAGGAAAGCCATGATCAATAATTAGATACCAAACATTTATAACACACGTATACACGATAATATACTAATCAAAGGTTCGTATTTATGGGCCTGACCGGGTCGGCTAGACTATTTTATGCGTTGCGACTAATATGATAATATACAATCTATATTTTATTTTTTTCCGTCTATGCTCTGTCCCGATGGAAGACATAAGCGACAAAATGAGATAATAAAAATTAAAGTCGTATCGTACAAAAGCGCCAAAATGAGATAACCAAAAATTAAGTCGTATTGTACAAAAGCGCCCAAAATCCTAAGTACGCACAGTGTGTAATAAATGTAGTGCAAATGTATAAAAGTACAGATATGTGAAAAAATCAACCAATTTATTAAATTTATATTTATTTGCATGTATAATGTATATCATTATTTACTATTGATATTTTTTTTATAAAATTGTAATTTTTAAATAACTAGTTACATAAAACATTAATTTTGGCACTTATATTAGATGTTAAGTATAACAGGTATACAATATTAGATTGGCGCTTATTAGGGGCGTACTTAGACTTACTTCTAGGGGAGGGGGACTACTTAAATTTTTTCTTTAATTCAGGCTCAAAATTTACAAATAAAATTTTGGGTAATATTTAAATCAGGTGAATCCTTAATATTTGTTGTTTTTTTTTTTTTAATCTAATGCCGGATCCACTTAGAATGGACTTTTGTGTAGTTCTTTTTTAACACCTATCTGTGTTTTAAAAGTTTCGCTTGTGATTTATTTGATTTTTTACTAATTATGGACCAGGGCTTTAATCAAAATAATGTATATTGTTTACCGTTATGAGACATTTAAAAGTTATAAGCAATTAAAATTAAATTATGCGTGGTTGTGAATACTGAATTGGGCTTTTTGTCGAGTCCATACTTAATAAAAAATTAAATAAAACACAAGTGCAACTTTCAAAACACATACAGGTGTTATAAAGAACTACATAAAAGTCGATTCTGTGTGGATCCGGTATGCCGCGACATTAGATTAAAAAAAGAAAAACCACAAATATTAAGGATTCACCTGATTTAAATATTACCAAACATTTTACTTGTAAATGTTTAGCTTAAATTAAATAAATAATTTGAGTCGCCCCCACCCTAGAAGTAAGTCTAAATACGCCCCTGGGCCGAATGCACATAGCCAATGCCAATATTAACTATACTATATCACTGAACTATCAAGAACGTACTTGAGAGGGGAAGGAGGCATTCACCCTCCCATGGCTCGTTTGTTTTTTTAATATAAAACATTAATAAATATATACATGAATAAAAGAAGAATAAAAGTTTAATTATAAATAATACATATTATTATCATTAAACCGAATATAATTATTAAGCAATTTAATATTTGAAACAAACCATACGGTTTTTTTTATTATTATTATTTGTTAAAGTGAACATTAAAAATACATCAATTTAATTTTTACAAACATTATATTGGTCAATAATAAGTAATTAGTAATTACCTATTGATATTTATTATAAATATAATAGGAATTTACAAAGTTAATTAGGCTGATAAATTGATTCATCAAATACAAATACAAGTAAAATAATACAAACATCTATATATATATTTCTAAAAATCTTATATAAAAATCTCGTGTCACAGTGTTTGTTACTATACTCCTTCAAAACGGCTTAACCGATTTTAATGAAATTGTGTATATACATTTGGAAGGTCTGCGAATAGGAATTTATCTATTTTTTATACTCTTAAGTGTTATTGTTTAATAAATCGTAGTTTAATTTAATGATTTTTGACCCGGTCGATAACTGCACAAGTGATAATTAATCAGTTATCCCCCAACTGATACCAGTCTATTAAATAAAGCTATTAAAAAACTATTAAAAACTATTAATTTTATTTTTGGTATTAAATGAAACTAGACATCTGGCCTATGTTCTATGTCCGAACATTGGCATTATGGCACAACAGATTTGTTCATTGCATTTACATGCAATCCAATTTTAGATAGAAATTAAACAAGCGTTATTCCTTGGCCAATTACTTATTGATTATCACAATATTACAGCAAGAGTCTTCAGTCAAAAGTTGAAATATTTAATGGATTTAATTGGTAAACATTGTGTGTTTGGTGAGACATGCTGCTAGATGTATTCTGTAGAGTGGCAGAAACGTGGATTGCCGCATGCACACATTTTGATTTGGTTGGTTGAAAAGATTAGGTCAAATGAAGTTGATAAGTCATATCAGCTGAAATCCCTAGTGAACAAGTAGATCCTGGCTTGCATGAGGTAATTATTAAAAACATGATACATGGTCTATGTGGAACACTTAATCAAAATGCATCGTGTATGGTAGATGGTAAATGCTCAAAGTGTTATCCACGGACATTAATGTCGGAAACAATTATTGGAAATGATGATTATCCACTATATCGTCAGTGATCACTAGCAGACAATGGAAGATCAACAATTGTCAAAATAAATCAACAAGATATTGAAATAGATAATCGCTGGATTGTACCATATTTGCCGATTTTATCAAAAACTTTCAAAGCACACATTAATGTAGAATCTTGCCATTCAGTAAAATCTATCAAATACATATACAAATATGTAACCAAAGGAAGTGATATGGCTATAATTGGATTTGGTGCAAAGAATTTAAATAATGAAGTAACCCAATACCAAATGGGCCGCTAAGTTAGCAGTAATGAAGCATTTTGGTGATTTTTTTCTTTTCCAATTCATAAAAGACACCTCACAGTTGTTCACTTAGCTGTGCACTTAGAAAATGGACAGAGAGTGTATTTCACAGCTCAGAATGCAGTACAGAGAACTCACTAGCCACCATCTACAACCTTAACCATTTTTTTCGAGACGTGCCTCACACCTTTCGTGACGATATAATTTCGCTCAATCACTACTATATTCTGAAATGCTAAAATATTATACTTGGAATCAATCAACAAAGAAATATATGCAAAGAAAATAAGGAAAACCAGTTCCAGGTTACCTAGGTGTATATTCAACAGATGTAATAGTTCTAATTTATTCCGTTCATCCAAGCCACGATGAATGTATTTATTTATGGCTGCTATTTGTCAATGTACGTGGCCCAACATCATTCCAACATTTACGAACAGTTGATGATAAATTGTGTGTATGCTACTGAGAAGTCTGTCATCATTTGCAACTATTAGAAAACGATGCACATTGGGATTAAACTCTCAATGATGCTGTAATTTCATCACGAGCTCATCAAATACGAACATTGTTTTCCACTATCATATGTACATGCTTCCCATCAAAACCAATTGATTTGTGGATAAAATACAAAATTAATATGTGTGAGGATATTTTTTTAACAAACGGAATAGAACAGGGAATCTGAATTTACAAATAAGTGAAGAAATTTACAATCAGGCATTGATTTCCATTGAGGATATGTGCTTGATGAAGTCAGAAAAGCTATTATGTCAATTGGGGATGGCCGCACCCAATCGCCCAATGCACGATGCTTTTCATCAAGAGTTATAACGTGAAAATAAATAAAAAATTAAAGAATCGACTGTTAGGCGGTACGAAGTTTGCCGGGTCAGCTAGTAATATTTTAAAATGCAAAGTTTGTAACGAGTACCTATAATAAAAATTAAATTGTTTGATAGTTTTGTATTATTAATATACTATATAATATATTGGACTTAAGTTTCATCTTAGAAGTCATAGTAAAAAACCTACATAGCTATAACAGGTAGATATTTAGTTCTTTCTTTTTTTTATATTTTGTGAAAATAGCAAGAGTCTCACAACAGTCTTGCGTAAGATCAAGATCAAAACTGAGTTTACAAGACCAAGAATAAGACCAAAATTAAGACGTATACCCAAGATCAAGACCAAGGCTGGGTCTGGAAGACCAAGACTAAAATCAAAATTTTGAAAGTCTTGGTCTTGGTCTTATTTTGATCATCACTACATATACCCATTACAGGTAAGGAAAAAAAAACTGGCAGAGTTTATATTAGACCTTTTATTACCTTTTTATCTTAACCTATATTCTGGTGGAGTTTACAATCACCCATATACATAATAATATATAATATATGTATTTAACGTGAAACCTATAGTATTTTACTTTTTTAGAATTCTTTCTTTTCCTATATTTTCTCGCCAACACAATTATATACGTACTTTCATCGGATCCCCGTATTAGTGCACACATATATTTATGTATATGTACGTGCGTACAACTGTAATCAGACCCACAACAGAACCCAGTACACCGCGTTGAACAAAATGAACGCCGCTGGGAACACTATTCTGCTCTTCTCGTCGATCCAAATCGAAATCTGTTGCGCCGTGGTGGTCAGACCACCGTGCAACTGGCGCGTCGATTCTTCCGACACCTTAAACTTGACCTTGCCCATCGCTTTCAATTCCATCGCGTAAGGGAGTTCTGCATTCAGCTCTGTGGTTCCAGTGTTCTCCTAATGTGGTATGCCGGCAAAACAATAAACATCACGATCAGTGCCGGATCAAGGAAATTTAACGCTCGGGACTAATAAAATGCAGCACCCTTGCTTAGGTAGGAAACAATTGGGTATGTTCGTGGATTTTTAATGTTTTAGCTAAGAGTACTCTTTAAAACGTGTACCAATATCGTATCGTTGCAACCAAATTCTAGCATTCACTAGCATTTAACTAGTATTCAAACAAAATCAATACAGGTACGTGACACACGGACGCGACGTCTGATATTTATTCGGATGGTACAATAATATTTACTACAGTTCGTTCTTCATTAATTTCAGTGATAGTAGTATGGTGATTGTCGTTTCGCTACGGCTTACGCGCCAACAAACGTTTAATTTCAAGGTACTGAACTAATTCTATCTGGCGAGCGCGCTGTGTCTGAACGAAAATAAAACTATACTATACTTAATCACTAAAGAATTAGATGGTTTTAGTTTTTTTTTTCGTGGTACATTACTTGCTTTTTACATTGAGCGAAAACGGAAGATAAAAAACAAAAGAAATCGTCATTATAATGTCTATTGGACGTATGCTGAATACAAAAATCATATACAAAAGACCATCATCCTTTTTCGTACCTTGTATAATATTGCGATTTAAATCATATGTACCTATTGGTAGGCACCTAATTTAGGGGGCTATAGGAACAATCATCCCCCCCTCTAAAGACCGTTTTATAGTGACCATATATTAAGATTACGGTATTTACAACTTTATTGCACATTATTTAAGCCCAAATCATTTTGAAGAAGGTTAATCTTTCCTCCAATATAAGCACCTATTTACGTGTCTGTCTAGAGCAAACTTTTATACGCTTAAATCTTTCTTTCGTGTGAAAATAGGAAGCGTAATTTGCCAATGTAGTCATGTAGTCTCATTAAGAAATTGAATACGCATTATTGTTACAATATAAGTTATTAGCAGTGCTAGGGTTTGTATGCAACAGAATGTTTTTTTTGCGACTTCTGATTATTGATTTTGTCAGTAATGTCCACCTCATGTTAACCTCATGATGAGATACATGGTGGTATTTTTATTTTGCATGTTTTTGCATATTTTAGATAAAATGCATATTATTGCATATTTAGATTATAAAAATGCGAAAAATTGATGTTTTTTAATATATTTTGTAATTAATATTTATAATTTAATATTAATATTTCGTATTTAATTCTAGACTTGCTGATTAAAGTATAAAACTTGGTTCATTTTGTTAAAATAAAATTTATTTTAAATTATTTTTGTTTTAGTTTATTTTTCAATTATATTATATTAAGTTATATTTTAAAAAATGTATACTTTGTTTTGTAATTGGTAATTTAATCAATTATTTTTTTATATTTATAGTTAATGAATAAACAATATAACTTTTCACGATAGGTATATGAATAAATTACATTTATAAATTTAATAAATAATTATGTTGTACGTAAATACATAGCGTTGCTCATAGGCAACAAACTAAAAAATTGGTTTTTTAGAGACTTAAAATACCAAAATTTTTTTTAAGTAATTTCCTCTTCATTTGGACTAATATAACAACCCCCAAAAAAAATAAAAAAATCATGCATTGTAGGAAAATCCAACCACTGATGTATTTTAATAAACAAATATTTTCTTTTTAACTATATTTTTGTGTTTATCTTATAAAAATCTAAATGCATATTTTTGCATATTTTGTTAAATAAAATGCATATTTTACAATTTTTTATTGCATACAAATCCTAGCCCTGGTTATTCGGTAACGAAACATGTTTCATGGAGGGATGAACTCGGGATAAGCATTTTTCGGATAAAAAAACACAAGCGATGTTAAACAATATTAGGTTTTATATTTATCTGTAAATTAAAAATATGTATATTGAAAACCACAAGGTTATACGAAATCTGTAAATAAGTTAACCGTTCAAATATTTACAAATTTTCAATCACAAAAAAACAGTTGTTTGTTTAAATTTCTCGAAAGTAAAAGGTAATATTTGTCAAATATATTAATGAAACATACATGTTTATTTTAAAATAGCATCGTGATAGTAGACGGAAAAAAACACGGAATTTTATCGAATCCTACCTACTTATTAACACTATGGGGACATGTCGCCGATCAGTAAATCCTCATGAGACCGTATCCTGTATAGTAATGTGTGCGTAAGCAACTGTTCGCGCTGCAGCTGTAATCAATACGCGGACGCACAGAGCGAAGGAATCATGATGCAATGCACGATGTCTGTAAACAATACCTATAGTTGCTAGTCTTCGGTATACATTAGGGTGGTCCTTAACTATAGATGAAGAAATTTTTTTTTTAATATTTTTAATTTCTTACCTCCTCATTTTGTTCATTATTACATAAGAAAGTAATTCGGGTTAAATTTGGTCATGATTACTCACCCCTTTCACGTGCCCCAAAAGGGTTGAATATTAGTGAAAAAGTGTTGTTTTGTTATTTTTTGACTATATTCAAAAAAATATTGCATATCTTAAAAATGTATAAAACATATATTATAAAGAATTTGATTCCCTAAAAAAAAGTTAATTAGCATAAATTTCATTGGATTGACTGTTTTATTGTAAGAGTCAGGTTAACATAATAATAATATATATATAATATATGTTTTATACATTTTTAAGATAAATGCAATATTTTTTTGAATATAGTCAAAAAATGACAAAACAACCCTTTTTCACTAATACTCAACCCTCTTGGGGCACGTGAAAGGGGTGAGTAATCATGACCAAATTTAACCCGAATTACTTTCTTATGTAGGAATGAACCAAATTAGGGGGTAAGAAATTAAAAATTCGTAAGTTCAAAAATAAGAACCACCCTAGTATATATGCATATATATATATATATATATAAGGGGAGGGGGAAACTACCTCATCCGATGAAAGAAAACTCGATGCTCGCGTAATCGCGTTTATATACAATAATAATATAACATTTACATAGTAAATATACGCGTGGTGAAATGAAAAACGTCAACGATTCCATCTAACAGAGATTAAGTAATGATAGGGAACTGAGTTTTTATCAATTTATACAAATAATATGTATTTCATCCAACAGTTAAAAATAAATAATACCGTTAAGAAGCTCAAACACAAAAAGGCCGATGAGCTCCTTGGTATGTTGATTGAATTATTCACAGGCGTATACTATAAGATAAAAATCGCTGTATTTGAAAAAAAAATGAATCCGATCGAAAATTGGTATAAAATACACGTTCAGCATCTCTTCTAATACTAAAATTCCCGTAGTACTGTAATATAAGATATATAGATTATATGTGTTTGTAAAAATTACTCATTATTTTATGACTTAATTTAAATTAATTTAATTAATTAAATGTGGAGACTTAGTTCAGAAATCGAAAAAATTCTTGAAAATTTAATCTCATTATCAAATTGTTTATAAGTATATTCATACATACTTGATACAAAAATTTTATTCGATTTAAACTCATTGTAAAATTATTTTATACTTTCGGGATACACTATGCCAAAAGTATCAACTGCGTGCTTATGTTTTAAGAAATTACGATTTAGAAAAAGTAAACAGTTATTATTAATTGTTATTAAAGTATATGTTAATGATAAATTCAAATTAAAATTGCATATTATGCAGACAAACAGTGGACAAACTCTAAATAATTCTTGCGTTCTTGTACATGTTTAATATAATATTATCACCTGCGATTATTTATATACGATTACCAGTGGTCGAAATGGCTCAAGATAAATGGAGGGATGCCTTACAATTCCGATTTCCTGATATCATCATAACATTCTTCATACCTTGTGTACCTATAATATTTTTTTTTGTACAGTGGCTCTAAATACGGGTATAATACGGGTTGCGAAACTGCTTATACTAAATAACACGATAAGCCAGGCGCTCGGGTCTGACAGTTAAAAACAATTATTTTCACCGAAAAAAAAAATGTATTATATATAAATATAAAAATGATAATAAGTATATAATTTTAAAACACAAGTCTTAGGAGGAATGCGTTATTATAGACAAAACAAGTAGAGGGATGAAAACTGTAAATACAAAAAAGTAGAGGGATGCCATCCCTCCGTATTCCCCCCACTTCGAGCACTAACGATTATATGTTATAGCTTTACTGCATAATATACTTTACGTTGTTCAGCCTCGTTCCGTTGAGGAACGAACCAGCGGCGGCTGTAGCGCTCAATCTTCTGTTTTTCGTGTTTGACATTTTGCTCGCTTTAATCGACGATTTAAATATTTGCCTGTTCGATTTACTCTTGAGCTTCACGGGATGGCGCCTGCAAAAATGGTAAACGCACATCGATATGCTTTTAATAATAACCCGAAGAAAGAGAAACCTACCCGATTGCGGATCCTACATAATAATATATTATATGGAATTAACGTGTGATGGGTGGACATTTTATTGGATCCTATTTTCACGAGGTCTACCTTAGACATTGAAAAGAGTAAGTCGAGATGGAAAATATCTTTCTATATATCCTTCAGACTAAAAGATATGGGAAGGTTGAGGTGCTATGCAATATTATCAATTATCATAACGCGGACCCAGTACGCAGGTCTAATTATATCGTAAGGTACCCTCGAGGTTTGGTATATTCCCGAACAACACACAGAAAGTGAGACGTTAAATAATATATAAGTTCCTACACGAACCGGAAAGTATACCAATATGAAATTTCCTACGCGACATTAAGGTCAAACGGATTACTTTCTGAACCGTACCTGTGCGATATGAATAATGCATGTCGCGAAGCGAGGTTTTAGGTTTTCGTACAAAGCACTAGCTCACCCGCAACTGCAACAAGCTTACATATAATAAGGCTATTATATAACATTTCTATAATTTATTTTAGGACGAAACCGGTAAGCGCGTAACGAACGGTTCCCCACAACAACGTTTAAAGCATAACTGAAATCTACGTAATTTAATGATCGGCAACTCGGTGTTAGAAGGAAATTTGTATTAACCATCATATTTTGCGCAGGATCATATTATTATCTTGTGCGCATACAAAGCTGTCAGTGACTTTAATATGCAATATCTCGCGTAGGGGAGACTACTCGCATTCACCCGTGCACTCACCCGTATCGCCATATGGTGTTGACAAACGCGAACTCTGCCAAAGACAGAAATATAAACACGGTGCACACGATGAACCACAAGTCATTTGATCTAATGTAGGACACGTTGGGCAGCTTGGAACCCGTGTCGATGCCCAGCTGGAAGTACGTGAGCATTGTACTCGTACCTACGAATTAGAAAACGACGAGCACATTATTATTATTATTCGAACGTTTCCGCGTCGCGTCCATTTCAAATCGCGATTATAATACGAGTGATTGGCTACTGCTACCGGCCGTCGCAGCTATATTTGTATTCGATTTGTCGTAATATTACACACGATATAATCGTTCTTTCGACGTACCGATTGCGACGCGTGTGGGTGTTGCATCGGGAGCCATCCAAAACGACACCCATGAGATAGTGACCAACAATATCCCCGGCACGTAGTAGTCCATCAGGTAGAACCCATATTCCCTGGCCAGGAGGACCGTCAATGTGAGCGACGTGTAATGGTGAGCTGTAATGTAAAGACGGCTATACAAGCAAGTATGTGCCCAGATATAAAGTACTATATACATGTACATAAGCGTGAGCACAGGGCGTGTGCCTGGTCACGACCCGAAAATGTTATTTTATATTTACTATGGTCAAAATAAATATGTCATAAGTATATACTGATAATAAATAATACATTTGTATAGTTACTTTTTTTCCGTGTTCATTTTATTCTGTTGCTACAGTCGTTTCTACCGAGAAGAATGAAGTACGAAAATTATCATCAAAATGATTACATACACATTTTTGAAGTATACGAGTATAATTTTAATTGATCGATATAATTATGAAAACTAAAGATAGTATATAGAATTATTATTTTTTTTATTTAGTATTAAAGGATAATAAAAGTGGATTGAGGAGATTGCCCCCTTCCCATTCACCTAATAAATTTTTCTAGGGCACGCCCCGAATTTAAAGTTTGCGCATGCTTATGTGCATGGGTAAATTATATAGAATCGCCAACAAAATATCGCTTGTAAAGTAAAGGTATGACAAAATATAGCAAAACGTTAAAGCGCATATAAATTTAAATTTTGAAATAAAAATATGGAAAATTACAATTTAAATATACATGAAATATATAATAATTTATTACAATATCGTAAATGAAATAATAAGTAAAATACTTATAACAAAAATAAATTAAGAGATATATTTAAAACTATAGCTTTTAAATAATTTTTCATTCTTCCCTCAACCCAATATGGCTTATTTTTTGAGCGTAATAGAATCTCTTATTAGATTTTTTTGTAATTTTCGTTGTCATTAAATTTTACTGGTTTTTCAACTCATTTATAAATGTATACAGTGGCGTACATTCAATCTTGCTCTGGGGGGGGAGGGAGTAATCATAAGAGATTTTGATAGGAAATTTTGTCTCGTAGGTACTTTAATATAAGTTGTTATATATATTTCTCAATAATTTTCTTAATAATTCCGAAATATTGAAAAATAATTACAAAAATTATAGCGTATGGTGACTAAACCAAAAAAAATTATATACAATTTAAAAAAATATACCACCACCACAGTAATTTATACTGGCTATATATATGTATAAACAATACGTCATGAATTCTTCAAATTTGTTTTCCAACTAAGAACCATTCGTACACTTTCGAGTATCACATCATCTTAAATTTCATAAACGCGAGTACTGTTTACCCCTTGAGATCGTGTTATAAATTATTTGTATGCACGTTGACGTGTGATATACAGTTGTGCAATACGTGTATAAACGTAGAAAATATAATATATGTATATTACTTGAATTTGGATTCAGGGAAATTGGTTCAATGACGAGTTCTTCACTTTGCGGTATTATTTTCAGCAATCTGTACTCCGTTAAGTAAGGCACCCACGAGTTGTCGTTCAAAGACGCGGTGACCGGTGATTCGACTTCCCAAACGAGCACTAGTTGACTGATATCGTACTTCCCTGTAACAATGATACAAACGGAAGTTCAATATGGGTCGAATACATATAACGAGTACTCGTGCTTGGACATTTATAATATATATACTTTAATTCACATTGTTTTCACAAAGGTACGCATTGAATTCCGAGTGTGGGGGGGGGGGGGGGGGGGGTAAAAGGGCATTTTTTCTGGGGTAAAAATGTATACAGAATTGTGGTATTGATTTATTTTTTATCGTTTACACTCAGTGCCAGATTATGGTAAATGCTTCATGGGCCTTACACAAATAAGTCAGACGGGCATAATAGGCCATAAAGAGTAAAAAAATAATAATTAATCGTCCTACATCACAATCGTTCTTCTAAATTAAAAAATTAAAAAAAATTAAATTTTTTATAATTTTATTTATAAATATAAATAATATTGAATACATAAAATTTGTCATTTTCCTTTCATCATTCACCTCGATAACATTATTTACAATATTGTTGAGTGTAAAAAATTAATTAATTTAGTATTCGAAAAACATCCTTTATGAATCGTTAAATCACAATCACAATATATAGAAATACATGCTGCATACTGTATAATTTTTATGAATTTAATCGAAATCCGAATGAAGTTTTACTATTATTGTCGGTTGAATTTTGTCCCCGATAAATGGGGAATTCTTTGGCAGATACGGTCCGAAAAATATTCAGCCAATGCCTAGTGTATTCTGACCATTGAATTAGTGTGCAAACCTACAAATTTTAAATGTTCTTAACACAAAAAAAAAATGTATAAAAAAAAATCTACAGGTGGAATTTTTTTTTAATTTTTTCTAGTGCCTAATCAGTGCTTAATTTACTTATAGATTAATTCGGCACTGCTTACACTATTATATAGTAATACTCACATACTAGTATCTATAGAAATAATAAGCAGCATATGCTACTTGTTTTTGAATAACAGTTTAAAAAAAAAGAAGGAAAATTAAATAATAATAAACCTGGGTTTCATTGGCCCTGTCTCATAGAATCCGAAACAGTTTGCGAACATTATGTACTTTTAATACCTATGAAGAATGTTAGTTTAGAGGTTCGATTTAGAGCTATAGTCGCAATATTTTGGTGCAGGGACTCTAAAGTCTGCATGGTACTTTAATATAGATGGACACAGTGATGTATTGATAAATATATTTATAGGTATACGCCCAAAAAAAAAATATGGATATTAATCGTAAAAAAATGTTCTTAATACATTCTAATAAATTAAATTAATATCTTCCATGGTTATAACTTCAAATAAGATTATAAAATATAAATTTGCCATGCGTTATAAATTAATTGTATGATGTAGATTTAAGAACCATGGGCTGAATTTCCATACTTCATATTATATTTAATAACATCTGTTTTTAAAATGCTATTTACTACCTAAATTGAACTTAAAATACATTAAATACAGCATATACTGTGATCTTTAACAGATAAATATTTTATTCAAACTTCATAACAATTTTTTCCAAAGAACTATTTAATTATTTAGTTTTTGGTTTTCGAGTTATTTTAGAAGCATAGAGCCGTAAAATAATATTTTACATTAGGAATACGCCAAAAATCGAAAATCTGCTGACTGGCATACGGCGTATACGCACCAATACATTCCTGGTTGTATGTGAACAGAAATTGTACTTGAGTGAAATCTGTCTAAGACGCAATCGCAAGGAACCGAGAAAATGTACCAGCTTTAACCGATTCCCTGACTTGTTCGAAACGTATAACGTTAATAAACCCTCATAATTGGGCCGGAAGCATTTCCCCGATCATCCGGACAGCTTGTCTCGGACAGATTTCACTACGAGACCCTTACAGCTCTCCATGGTGAAGTGACATTGTTGACGGTCGAACGGGAATCTTCCCAATTTCAGCCAGCAGAACACGGATGTCTTTAACCTGTGTAGCAGCAACACAAGAAACACGTATACATTAATAAACACGCGACAGCGTTACAGCTGTTTGATGAAAATTTTAACAACAGGCAGTGGCGCTGAACTCAGAACGTATTGGCGAAGCAAAATCTGAAAAGTAGGTCCCGCCCAAATGTACCTCTCCCACGATCTAAAAGCTTTGTAATTACTTGGACATATTTATTCTGAACACCCATCGTCCCGATTAAGTATTTGAATTCATTGCTTGCCGTTCACTCGGTGTATTAGTTTGGCGCCACCGAGTCATAAGCTACACGCGATGGCATCTAAATGCCAATAATGACGCATTACCTGACAGACAACATGACGTTCCCGTCCGGCAGCACCGTGACCATCAGATCCTCGGTAAAGTCGGCTATGGTCAGCGAGTGCTTCTCGTTGGTAATGTACACGTTCGGTATCCATATCCGATCCAGTATTCCCTTTTGACATACCACTTCAGACGTGTCCACTCGGGCAAGGTCATCGAATGCCAGCCGGACGTCTTGCCACCGGAGTTGTAACAGTACGCGCATTTTGAAATCCTTGAATTCAATAACAGTTACATTATGTAGTATAGATATTATTTCTAATCAGTTCAGCATTTTTTAATTTTTTTTTTTTTATCGTAATTGATAAAGTTGCAAAAAAATTTTTCTCAATAAATTATTCACAAAATCAATTGCGATTTTATTTGGGTTAATGTTTTAAACATTTAATCACCACTACACGCGATCACTCGAAAATGCGGAAAAGAAGAGAAATCTAATTGAGATGATTATCTAGATGAATTCATATCCGAATACATTAAAGAAGATAGTTCAAATTATCGGGAGTTGGTAAAATGGGTCCTAAATAAACTTTTCTCGGTAAATTGTGTCCCGGGAAAATGAAGGCAGTAGGGAAATTAGGTCCCAGGAAAAAAAGGTAGTAGATTAAGTCACAGGTAAACAATTTTTTTTTAAATATCTAATCATTTTTATTAGAAGTCAATTTTAATATTACTATGTTTTTTATTTCATTTTCGGTAAAAACTTAAAAGACACGAATTTAACAAACTCAAATCGATGTACAGTACGCAATGCTCAGATTTCGTACACTCGTGTCTGTATGTAATCATAAGAACTATCATCAATATTGGTGTTAACTGATAACTGATACGCGATATATGATAAACTAATGTACGTATATACCTATATACGTATCTTAATTAGACATAATCAAATTTACGACGTTACGAAGTTATTTGATTACAATGGAATCAATAACCGATAGATTTATGTTGATTACGTGTAAATTGTAATTTATAAAATGACTACGGCGAGGTAGTATAGTTAGTAGTTAAGACTCAATTTACCTACTACTTTTTTTCCCCGGGACCCAACTTACCACTTTCAAAATGTACTCAAAATATGGCGGAATCAATTTACCTAGCCCCAAATTATCGGGGTTCGAATAGTCACTTGCCTGGTCGTCTGTACTTCGAACGTATCTACACATAACAATCTCAACATTTAAATCATCTGCAGTGAACCTTGGGAACGGTTTGATCGTGCAGTGCAATGCTTTGGAATTTTGATTTCAGAGTGAGGTACCCATATATTTTGATATAATATTTATGCGACATACAGAATTCATTAAAGTGAGGAAGTATGACGTGAGTGTGATGAATGATTTTAGACAACAAATTTGATATTAAAATCCAGCCACAACCCATCCAAACAACTTCGATACTATCGGACACCACTTTAGTGTTTCTACACGTATACATCTAGGACCGAACAGGATATCTTGCCGAAGCTGGACAACTCAACAAGTAATACATCGAAAAACAATTACATACTAAATTTTGCGGGTACACGGAAGTGATATAGTACACGTGAATCCGAGTGGACACTATGATTGGAGTGTGTGCACTGAGTTTTCTCGGCGCTATGGTCTTGTCATACCGACAAGGATCGGATAACCATCGAAGTATTTTCTCCGGAGACAGTTCTGTATTGTTGTACACCGTATTGCAGGATTTTATGAGCCTAAAACATACACAGTGGACGTACTTAATAATAATTATTCGAGTGAAATAATAAACATTACTGCACAACGCAGCATCCTATTTCTGGTATAATAGATCGTGACAAACGAAAAAATAACTCGAACATCACTATCGATTGCACAAAAAGTATTTACTCGGGTGTGGTATAAAGGCAAAAATTTATTTGAGGGACACTTATGAGCCTAAATATAGAATAGCCGATAAATCAAAATCCGAAAAACTATATTGGCAGATATATAATTTTTTTTTTTTTTAATTAGTAAAATTAAAAAATTAAATTTAAAATATGATAAAATATATTGAAATTAAAAATATTTTATTATTTTATTTGCCCTACTAAGTATTTTTATTCTTGAAATGCATTTTAAGAGTTACAACAGTTGGAATAATGGCTTTTTTTTATGAGTACATTTTTCGAATTTTCAGTTAATTAACAAATTACCGTAGTTTAGTTTATTTTTTAACGTGACCAAATCATTAATAAATAATTTATTTTATTAATAATTTTATTTTTATTCCATTGTAATAAACTCACGACCAATGTAAAATCAATTTATCTAAAAAATGTTTTCACGGCACGGGTTTAGCTAGTTTACTATAAAATATTATAGAAGCGTTCAAACCAGTATAAACCAACACGATGGACACTTAACAACTAAAATTATACTATGATAATACATATATATATATGTATCTACATTTGTTTACAATTGAAATATTTTTTTATAATCTAATCTTATATGTATATATTTACATCATCATGAAATCATGACATTATCTCGTTATCTATATAATATGTACTTAGTTCAAGTATTGATTTAACGTTTGATAAGTGAATTAGTTTTATTGTTAAAAATGTCTACTTTTTTGACCCAATTAATAGATTAAAACAATAATGGTGACTAACTTACTTGTTAGTCCAATTATCCTGGCGAAAATATAATCGGTTTGTTCAATTCAACCCTCAATCATATAGGTTTTATTATTTGTCGGTCCTCTGGATTCGACGGAAAAAAAATTTACAATTATTTAAAACAATAAGTAAGTAATTTACAAGTTTTTGCATTTTTACAGCACATGAATAGTTTGTAGAACAACACCTCATAATTAATATACCTCTTAATAATTAATTACCTAGTAATTGTATGGGACTATAAGAAATTCTGTGAATGATATCTGGATTAAAGTCACCCCTGCCCTCTTTTGGCACTTTAAACCCTGACTGTAACTGTAATAATAATATAAGTACTGAAGTTCTAAAATAAAAAAATAAAAAAACTCTGACTATATGACCAAAAAACAACGAGTGTTTATTGTTCCAATTAAACATTGCTCGTTGCACGATTTGCATCGACACGGGTAGATAATGCCAATAATGTCACAACGGGTGTTCTATGCAGGGACTGGAAACTAACCTAGCCTGGAACCTAACCTGGTTTTTTCGGTTCTAATTTCGGTTTTGGTTGATTAATTAATTTTTTAAGGGTTCCGGTTTAGGTTTTGGTTTTTTAAAAGAGTAAAGGTTCTAGAACCAGTTAATTTCAGTTAATTCTGATTATTAGAGATTTATTAAAAAATAGGGAAAACGCGAGTTGGGTCCCGAGCTATTTGATCGCTTAAAATAAACACAAGTTGGGTCTGTGATGTTATTCGATAATACTCAAATTGGGTCCGTGGTAATTTTCGGCTATAAGAGTAGTCTTAATAATAATCGGTAATATCTTATATTAGAATCTTATAATCATATTGTAACTTGTCAATATACAGGCACGTGTCAAGGCTAAAAGTCCATCTAATAAAATATAAAATATAAAAAGTATAGCCTGTTTTTTTTTTTTTTGTTGATATATTACATATAAAAATTAAATTATGGATTTCATGTCAAGCGAAAAAGGTAAAAAAAATTATCATTAAAGACGAATTTAAATTTCGCTTCCACAAAATATTTTGTGGAAGCAAAATTTAAATTCGCAACATATGTTGCGGAATGATGTACAACGTTGGAAGTGTTATTTTAATATCTGTAAATGTTTTTTAAAACTATTTTGCACTTTAGACATAATAGAGAAATGTAACGTGCATAATCACCAAAAATTTGATGAGAAGGTTCTGAATAGACAAAAGTTAAGTAACTCGGTTAAAAGAAAAGCACAAGATGATATTTCTACACGACCTTCAAAAATCATTAGATCTAAGTTGAAAAACAGCGATATACTTTCGATAGACACTAATGATTTGAAATTGATAAAAAACAACATTCATCATGCTCGTAAAGTACTATATCCTAAATTACCTAAAAGCATACAAGACACCCATAATTGTTTAACCACAATGAACATAACTACAAACAGAGGCGAACAATTTTTATTCTGTAACAATTTGGTGGATAATATCATAAGTTTTTCAACTGAGACGAATTTGAAAATTTTGTGTGATGTTACTAAAGTATACATGGACGGGACGTTTAAAAGTTGTACGAAATACTTTTTACAACTTTTTGCTATTCATGGATTTCGAAATGGATTATATGTACCATTGGTTTTCTTGGTATTACCCAACAAAACATTAGAAACGTACACTAAAGCTTTTCAGTATATTGTGAGTTATTGCACGTCTCTTAAACTGAATTTTCAACCTACCGAAATATATATCAATTATGAGATGTCAATTCATACGTCTGTCAAGTGTGTTTGGCCAAATGCTATTATTAAGGGTTATAGATTTCATTTATTGCAAAGTTGGTGGCGAAAAATTCAACAGCTTAGGCTATCAAACGCGTATAAACGTTCCGATAATGATATAAGTGACTATCTTAAATGTGTTTTTGGTTTACCGTTTTTAAAACCAGAGAAGGTGTTTGTTTTATTGATGACTTAGTGACTATCAAACCAATTAATACAAACGTCGATAAATTTTGTGATTATCTTCTAAAAACATATATTGAGCAAGATGCATTATTTCCTCCTAATATTTGGGCTCAGTTTGCAGCAACCACAAATCGCACCACAAATAGAAAGTTTTCATGCAAAATTAAATGCTAGTTTCAGTGCAGCTCATTCTAACATTTTTGTTTTAATAGAAATTTTACTTGGGATCCAAAGTGAAATTTACGTATCACTTCGGAGCTCAGCCACACAGCCAATCAAAAGAGTAGAAAAAGAAAAATTTTTACGAGAAAAGATGCTTAGTTTTACTAGTGGAGAATTGAGCCGCTTGGATTTTGTAAAAGATGCGTCTTTTAAATTTATTACCTAGTTTAAAATAGTACAAATATTTCCGATAAAAAAAAAAAAACAATAAAAATAACAAAAAAAAAAAATGTCTCATATTTAATAATAATAATTTTAATATTTTAATAATCTCTACATCAGACCTTAAAGTAACAAATACAACATTTTTGAGAGACATTCTAGCCAACCTCCTCGTGGTGTCTTCTGGGTAACGCTAATAGGCTAGAATATATCGGGACCCAACTCATGCACTCTATAAAATATACTGGGACCCAACTCATGTACTCCATAAAATACGTCCGGACCCAATTCATGCTGTTTTTGAAATCTGGAACCCAACTCGAGTGTGTGCAAAAAATAATATGAAATTATTTATTTATTCTTGTTTAAATTTTAATTGTTTCATTTCATGAAAATAGAAGGTATTGTGAATAGTTTAAAAAAATAATTATAAATATATATATTATATTAGCCCATTATATTTCTTTGAGTTAGGTTATTTTATTCCAACTCATAGTAAGAATTTGTGAAATATTATGTTTTGATGGAATAATATCTTTAATTAAAAAAGAATCAAAGTTAATACTGGCTACCGTTATAGCTACAAATTTTTTATAAATATTAATTATATTTAATACTTAATTGACAAGATAGATGATATACTCATTGTAAATTGTAATATATTAATAAACATACAAAAATAATAATAATAATATAACAAATTTACTTATTATATGCATTACACTATTACAGTTTATAAAACAAAATAATAAAAACATAAAAAGATTTGACTTTTATTTTTCTGAACCGAAAAATGGACAAACAAAATAGTCATTACCGTAGTTTTACTAGTCTAAATAACTAACCTAAATTAATCCTAGCTAGTTCACTATCTGATAGTAAAAAAGCATTGTTTAGTTAAGTGTGCTAGTAAACTAGCAAACTATCTTAATAGTAAACTAGTTTGCGAGTTAAGTTGAAATATTTCAACTTTACTAGCAAACTAGCGCGCTATTTTATCCGATGCGAGTAAAAATAGTATCATGTAATAGGGCACTAGTTGTTTATTTTGTACTAGTAGCTTGTATTTCCCCGGCAGTGTGTGTGAAAACACTAAAAACGATACCAAATATTCATTATTCAGTTATTATTCAGATATTATAATAAGTTTTAATTATTTATTGTTTCTGTTAATTTTCTTGTTAAATATATTATCATTAACAAATTCATAATGAGTCATTTTAAAGCAAAGTGAAACAATGATGATATTTTCCAATTTTTTGGTACTTCACGATGACCAGTCATGAGGCTGTATGTGGTACTGACTACTGATACTAGTGGTATTTATACTACTAGTAACTACTAGTATTTGAAAATCGTGTATATGAAATAATTATTTTACTATCTACTAGTGAGATAGTAAGATACGAGTAGTATGGTGTTTCACTAGTCGTTAGGTAAACTAGTATCGTGTAAACTACGCTTAACAAAGAATTATAATCATATACATGACTATATTATATCATATAATTGTGTTGTTGAATAATTATTATTTTAATGGTAAAAGCTTCGGCTTTTGCAGCTTGAGTATACGAGTAGAATGTAGACCAAAATCTGGCAGGTACAAATTATGTTGAACGGCTATTGAAAACGATGTATTTGTCCGATAAATCAATCGGATTTTAAATTGAATAAATAAAGTAAAAAAAACTGAAAATCATGTGTATTTTACCGTTTTTTTTTTTTTTAAATTGCTGTAACCTGGTCAATTTAGGACTAAGTTGATACAACCAAAATTCATTGAAAAATGAAGAGAAAAATAATTAGTGCATCATAGTCACGCGCAGCACCCTTAATTACCACAAGTTTCGGAAACGTTACTACAATATATTGTACACCTCAATATGCACATACGACACACGATGTACATAAAATAATAATAACGCATTCATCACATTACATTATAAATGAAACTATGTATTTTTAAGATTTTCGCGTTTAAATTAAAAACTGGCACATATAATATACAACTCTCGTTCTCCGTAACATACATTTAATAATAACAATATTAATTAAGTATTCTTCAAGTAAAATGTATACTTAATACGTATTATGTATGTAAAGCACAATTTTGATTATGGGAAATTTGATTAAATAATATAAATCAATTGCATTGTCTCGATCACTGAAGTATTATGTATTCGTTTCTATCCAAAAACCTACATCGCCCGCCAACGTTGTAAAGCACAACTGAATAACATAATTATTTTACTAAATATTCTCGCGGTCGTTTAACTGAACAAAAGAAAAATCACAATGCCATTACGATCGGTTAACGAATGTATAGTCATAGTAATATAGTTTAAGTACATTACGGCTAAAATATATAAATAGTGATTAGTGGCCAGCTTCTTCAAAAATAATATTTAGAAAAGCGTTCGTTTTGAAAAAAATTTTTTACACCCGCTTCTCGCCGCGTCCTCGCGACAATATATATATATATATATATGTATATATTATTGCAAGTATAATATTATGCACCTACACATAGGATAGCAGTCTCACTAATTCCACTTTCAATTAGGTACCTTTCTAGAATGTCGAATTAGTCGTTCAATTTTTAATTATTTTTCAAAGCTTATGAGTGAATCCTATATATCCTTACGAGTATTTTTATTATTATTATTATTATTATTATTATTATTATTATTTTAAATAACAAAAATTACTTACATCTTTCAGCAGAGTTTGTGGTGATGTAGAGAGCTATGGTACACGTGTGATTTAATTAAATTATATTTAATAAATATTAAATAAAGAAATAAAGAAATAATTAAAGACTTGGAAATATCAAATTTATTAAATTATAAACATTGTTGATACATTTCTTAATGCTGATATTATCATTATATATTTTTTTACATAAATTGGCGGAATTACAATTTACAGAACAATTTATGAACTTTTGACAAAAAAATTTATTTGTATACAAAATTTTAATATTAAATAATATATCTTCTTTCATGGACTTATCGTTTTGTTTATGAAAGATAAAACTAGATTTTTTACATACAAAAATAATATGAGTTTTTTTTGCATAAACATTTACGAATTATATGTATGTTGTTGTACTTTTAAGGGATTAAAAACATTTTTATAAGCATCACCCCAAATTACCATATCATATTGAATTATAGATTGGTATAAAAAAAGATAATCTATTTTGGTACTTGTATGATTATAGGATAGATTTAATCTAGTATACTAGTGAAGTTAAAAAAATAGATTAATTCAAATAATCATTATTAACACTTACTAAAGCTTTTGAAAAATGTTCATACTGGACTGGAAACGAAATAAAATTTGATTTTTTCACATTTTAAACAAAATAACTCATAAATATTTATATACGTTTATGCATATAAACGAATATGCTATGCGCATCATTGAACCATAACGATGTATGTAATGGCTTATTATTACTTACCCACTGTACTTATTCCTGTACTACTTCAAACTAATTTTAAACGTGTAGATATAGTTACATTTATATTTTTCTAAATTCACGTTCTCGTATATTGACTTAACTATATGTACCTATACAGGTGCTGTGACTCAAGTTAATTATTGCGTCCTTCATACATTACGTTATATCGCACGTATTTAGGTACTCACTAGTTCACTACCATCGAGTTTTATGTTACGATATATTTACGTAGAATACGCGTAATAATAGTACTTACCAGAGTCATATCTATAAGTTAGAACAGGGATGGCAAATAGGATTTTTTCAACGTGCCAATTTACGACATAATTAAAAAAAAAAAAAAAAATCAGTCGTGCCATAATTATTTTTATTAACACAGAAAAATATAAATTAAAAATTAATGATATAATGTAGAAATTTATGTAAAACTAGAAATAATGTAAAACAAATATTAAATTATTATTATTGTTTGTTGGAATACAACTTCTAGTTGAAGTGAACACACACTTCTAGAAATTTAATTACCCATTATATTACAACGTTTAAATTATATTTCATAATAATAAAGATAAGCTAACAATACGTCGTTGTGAAATAAGTTTTATTAATATGTGAAATTGATAATTCAATTTATTGTATGTTACTTATTGTATGTTTATAAATATATATGAACAAATGAAAGTTTTTCGAGTGCCATCGAAAATCTCATGCGTGCCACTTAACTGCCACCCCTGGGTTAGGGGCTAATGGGACTCAGCTACCTCCCCTCCTCCGAAATGTTGGGAAAAAATTTTAAGTCTGCTTTTACCTGCCCGTGGCAAGGAGAGGAATTTAAGTTTAATATAAATTGTTTATATTAATTTTCTGTTATTATATAGGTGTTTTCATTTCGTTTTATTTCATTTATTTTGTAAAAAACAGTTATGATTATACAACAAAAATTAAAATTGTTTACTGAAATTCTACTCTTTGTTTTCAATCGGTTGAATTATTAAATTTTGTCTATTGGAAATTACCCATTCTTAATACACCCTTGATGCCTAAACGTCGAGTAATCATTTTTCCCCTACGGTAATTAATTAATTAATCGAGCGCGGAACGATAACACTAACGTAGACACGTAACAACAGGTACAGGAACGTGTTGGGAAAAATGGCGCAGACGAAATCGGATCAAATGAAATGAACAACAGCGTTATAAATAGGTTAATCGTAACTATCTTACTCGGCGGACTGCGACGGCGGCACTACGGCGATGAACAATGGAACGTAAAAGCACAACTTCACGTGAAACATGTTCCACGAGAACGCAAACACCGTACGTGCGCGGGTGCACTGTTGTTACGCGCGTCGTTCGTAGGTTTGCGCGACGTGCGTTTATTCCAAATTTTTTGTTTCGATTTTTTTTCTATTCCATCCGCCGTGAACTGTCTCTGCCAAGATGACGATCGGTCGTGTTCGGATTGTTCGGTGCGCGTGCGCTCACGGCCTAGGTGAAAACAACACATGTCACGCGGTTAATTTTTGTACGAGTACAATCGTTACCGCGTGTGATGCATTGCTTTCGCGATACTATCCACGGCCGCGGGCAAATACAATACCGATGTACGCGTACACACGAACACGTACTCGAACCGTGCATACAGAGCGTTTCACGAAGAAGTAGGTTGGAGGCAACTGTTCTACGTAAAAAAAAATTAAAAAAACCGTTCTACAATATATCGGTAAAATGGTGAATATTTTAACCAACATATTCCATCGTTTCATCATTATGATACCATACTACGATTACAATCGCCAAAAATTAGAATAAGTTCGACTTTTTCACTACTATTCATTTTAATAAATTTCTTTTATATAAAACAGTGTATTAAAGCAATAACGATTTTTTCAGAAAAATATGTGATACCTAACCAAAATAAAACACTATGTTACATGAATAGTAATTGTCACAAGACTAGTTTGAAATTTTTCAAACAATTATTACTAGTCAGCGAAAATAATTTATTAACATTTTATTTATAAAATAAATTTAAAATTAACAGGATTAATCAACTATCTTAATTACTGGTAAATGTTGTCAAGGTTATTTTAACTATCTTATCTGTATGCAAACAGGTATTTAACAATATTGGATAGTAAAAAGTGACATAATTTGAATTTAGTTTAAATTTCGTCAAAAACAAATTACTCGTAAATATTAAAGTTCATCGTTAAATTTCATAAGCAAATTGTATAATAAGAAAAAAACTTTTTATACATAAATTGTTTAGAAAAAAATATTCTATCCAAATATGTAAAAAAAAATTAGTGTTATCATTTAAAAAAAAGTGAATTATATCGCGCATGCGCGAATCGAAAGTGTTAAAAATATGATATTTACCTAAAAATATGTATTTAAGTATTATCTGTCATTCAGTGAAAACCCCGTTTCAATATAAGGTCATCGAACCGAAATATTTAGTGGTACCTCTTAGCGTGAACACATTGTATATGAAAAATGTTTGAACACGTATTGCTTCAACCCTGCAGTGGCGTAATTTGGAATTGGTTTTAGGGTTGGGATTGGGATATAAATTTATACTATCATTCTAGTGGGGCTATGCCCCCCACACCCCTTTAAACATTAAATCTCGTATATCTCAATATTATATTAATTTATTATTATAAATTAAATGGTATAATAATGATTGTAAAAAAATGTTAATTTTTAATTATTAACTTTTTCTAACTTTGTACTTACAGGTTGTTCTACAGAAATCATTGATCTAATTCTTTGTTTTTCCTAAGAAAATATCCTTGTGTTATTGATTTTTAAATTTATGGATATGGGTATGCCATAATAATTACATAGAAATAAGAAATACATAAATGTATGAAGATTTAGATTATTTCAAATAATAGTTCAACTTTATTACGACAAGTTTTAACATAGACCTAATATATAATAGGTCTATGGTTAACAACCACTACAGATAAATATAATTTGTTATAACAACCATAAATATGATTTATCATATGGAGTGATAACGTAAGCGAAGGGAAAAACTCATTATATCAATGTCGTTGTGTAATATTATACTTATATACACAAACAATTAATTAAAATATATTATATATAACTTAAATCAGAATTAAGCTTATTAAAAACAATTAATGGCTAGAAAAAAAGCTAGGAGAAAGATTGTGTATTTTTTCAGTTAGATTGAAATGAAAAAGGCCAGATTTAGCCTTAAAAAGGTCAGATTTAGACTTAAAAAAACCAACATGGCATCACTGGTTAATACCTTATACCACTGAATAGAATAATATAATGATACATTGTTTGTCGATGTCGTCGAAAGCAATTTCCTAAGAAAATAAACCAAGTTTTGCTATAATGCTATAAATAGTCGAAAACAAGACCCAATATATTAAGTATAATATAGTTATTATAGTAATATGTCAACCACTGTACTTATTTCATTAATATTAATGATTATAATAAGAACTTTTAGATTATATAATAAATAATGATAAATAACTAACATTAATATTTGTTTTAGAAAAAATTTCAATGTTTCACGTTTTTGTGAAATATTGCATGCTTTAAGCACTAAATAAGAGTGGTAAATTATAGATTTATCAGTGTTATATTTTAACTCTGAGTAATACAATTTTCTTGTCATATATTATAATTGTTGAACTATCGTAGTTTTATATAAGTAAAATAAAAAAAATCTCAACTATGATAATATCCATGTATTCTTATTTCTTATCTTAAAATCTTTTAAAGCTCAGTGCTTACGGTAATTTAATTATAATTATTCTAAAAAAAAAGCGTCTGGGGGGGATATATCCCCATAACCCCCCCTCCAAAAAAAAAAAAAATTACGCCACTGCAACCCTGGATACCTTTCACAGGTAATACACTTAAATTGTGAAATCTATCAGTGGCTTAAATTGGATCTAATTTTTGGTGGTGCAGAGGCATATTCTCAACTTATAATTTCCAACACATCAATTTTCCAATTTCCTAAGTAAAATTCTTCCCAATAAACTATATATTTCTTTAAAAAACAAATAAATTTTGAATTATTTTAGCAGTAAAACCTTTATTATTATACTATTAATAAAAAAAAAACAATCAAATTTTGTTTTTAGTATGCTGATTTCTTTGGCTCTTGAAAATAATATTACAGGTATACAAATTTCAATAATTTTCTGGTGGTGCAAAAACATATCTTTGCACCACCACATTTTAGATGTGGTGTTGCAAGTGCCACATTTGCACCACTCAGTTAACGCCATTGACCTCTATTCATATTAATTTAAACCTAAGAAGTAGTATTCTATATAACTAATTTAATCAATTTTCATCTGGCCTAACCTTGGTATTTATTCTTAAAATAGGGGCCCAACCAGGGGCGGATCCACAATTAGAAAACTGTGGGTCAGACTTTTTCAAGAAACCACTTATTAGAGCTGAAAGTGGATTATAAATGTATTCCTTGTAACATAAGAACAATATGAGAGCATATAATATTTATTTTCTAAGTTTATTTACAATTATCATTGTAAACATTCATTTTATGTTATGGAAACTTATATGGGGTCTGGCATAGAGATGTTTTATTTTACTTACTATACACAATGGCGGATTAACCACAAGGCTTGTGAGGCCCGAGCCTAGGGTGGCAATTTGTAGGGGGTGGCAAATTTTTTAGGTATTATTTTTTTTACTCTCAAAAAAAAAAAAATAAAAAAAAAAATGAATGACATTCAAAAACTCATTAATTTTGGTATCAGAAAATTCAAAATTGAATAATTTAAATTTCTGGAGGGAGTTTATTCTTGAAACGTCGATTTGCGTGAACAACCTCGGCAGTTCGAAAACACATTACGACAAACCGTTCGATGAGAAATAATTGGCTACTTGTTTTTAGTTATGACTTGCATTATTGTGCATTACGCGTAACGCATGAGAAATACGCGGCCATTAAATAAGAATAAGCCAAAATCGTCGAGTTTTTCTCACTAATAAGACGACTGAGAATATTAAATATTGATATATAAACTGATTGACGATAATATTGTTGGCGAGTTCGCGAGTAAATATAAATCAATTTATCAGCGAAAATGTTTGAATGTTCGATGAAAAGATATGATTATTTTCAACCCATATTATACAATATACTATATCTAATTGATACAGTGACGGTCGTAATCGTAATGTTATTATTTGGATTTATTATTATGACTATAAATTGATTGTGATTAAACACAAAGTACCCACATTGATTTTATAATATACAGATAAGCCATATTTAGCCGTTTATTTAGAAACACGAATAATAGTAAAGCAAAAATCCAATAGATTGCATAGCGGTATTTATAATCGAAAAAATAATATTATTCACGACGGCCGACGGTGTTGGCATTTCTTAAATTAGATTATTATAAAACCGGTTCGGATAGACTTTTTCGTTTGACGAAAAGAAATAATAAATAATGTTATTTAATCACCTATTACAATAATAATTATTATATTATTACTATGAAATATATTAAAACAAATCAATACAAGTATAAAAATAAGCATATAGCATTTATTTTATTAATAAAATTATACATGAGATAAAATTTTTAACTTCATTAATTTCGACTGTTTTATTGTTATTGAATGATCTTTGCATTTCTTAAATATTTTACAAGTCAATAATTTGTCTAGAACGAAGAGTTTATGATCTGCACATTCTTCATTGTCATAGAGCCAATGTTTTATTAGGTTTCGACGTTTAAACCATGTCATAAATATTAATTTAATATTTATTTTATGTTGAACTTTGCCAAATTTATCTTCAAATATATCAATCGCACAAATAACAAGTTCCACAAGTTTTTTTGATGGAGATTTAAGACCATTTGTTTTAATATTTTCGACATTTTCATAATTTTTATGAATTATAAATAATTGATCTTTATTATTTATATCTGTGTCGGTTATTAACTGTGATTCAAAACTATTACAATTGATTTTTTTTAAGCAAATATGTGCTAAATACCCAGCAAAATAAACAACAGAGCAGTCCTCCAATGTTACTTCCACCTTTTCTGTATCTTTATTTAAATTATTATATGAATCATTTGATGATTTGTAGATCTATGTAGTTATCTAAACTTGTAATGTTAGATTGTTGGTTATTTATGTGTATTGTATGATCTGCTTCTGTGTCTAAATTTTGTTCACAATTTGTACCCTTTGAAGTACAAACTAACGAATAAATGGCTGTGCTTCTAAACGATGTTCTTATAACTCTTGACGTAGGATTTCTATTGTAACCTTGTATATTATAAAATCAATGGTACCCATCATATAATTTTTCAATTTATTTTGCTGTGAACATCTGAACACATTGGTCACCCTCGCCCGTTGTAGTTTTGTATACCTACTAAAGATAGTGGCTGTTTCTCTGCAGCGTAGTTCGAACGATCACAAGTACAACTTTATTTTTTGGAGGTCTATTAAATTATTCATTAGTATATATTATGATATTATTGTAATTAACCTATATTGTATTGTACTTATTAGGTAGGTAGCTATAAGTACTTGTAATTATTAAAATAAAATATGTTATAAAAATAATAATGTATATAATATATTTTACTGTATATTTTTACGTAGGAAGTGGCGTACAAATGAAGGAGGGGCTCGGGATAATTCCCCCCAGGACAAAAAAAAATATTATTCAGTTTTGAAATTATTAGAATAATAAAATTAAAAATATACACGTCACGAAAATAACACATAACATGTGTATAAAATTTAGTAGTCATCAATTCATGGGCGTATTTTAGGGGGGAGGCGAAATAGCGGTCACACTCCTAGAATCCATATTTAAGGAAATGATTATATGTTAGATACACATTTCAAATTTTTTTAATGTGGATTATTTTAAAACGAAATCAAATTACGCGTGGCTATGAATACTGAATTGAATTTTTTGTCGGGTCCATATTTGGTGAAAAATCAAATGAAACACAAGCGTAACTTTTCTAAACACAGGTCTTAAAAAAGAACTACACAAAAGTCGATTCTAAGCGGATCCGGCATTAAATTAAAAACAAAAAGTCACAAATATTAAGGATTCATCTGATTTAAATATTATCAAACATTTTACGTGTACATTTTGAGCCTGAATTAAAGAACAAATTTGATTGGCCTCCCCCTAGAAGTAAGTCTATATACGCCTCTGCATCCGGTATTTATTTCAGACCTATCCCGAGGGTTATCGTAAATTTCCAAGAGGGTATGCCTTAGAAGTAAACAATTAAGGGAAGTAAAAGTATCGTTTTAAGCTCAATTTATAGGTATTAGATAGATACCTACGAATTCGTAGATCCTTAAAAATCTAACTTTGGTTAATTATATGTATACAATATTTGAATTAAAGTGTAGAGTAATAATTATTCAACCATAATACCTTTGAACCATTTCTCACTCCCGGTACGGCTATACCCGATTACCATTTTTTTGGATTGTTACCAGTGGCGTAAACTGGGCGGTACAAATGTGGCAATTATAACACCACATCTAAAATGTGGTGGTGAAAAGTTATGTTTTTACACCACCAGAAAATTATTGAAATTTGTATAGGTATCTATAATATTATTTTCAAGAGTCAAGGAAATCAGCATACTAAAAAAAAAAAAATTGATTATTTTTGTTTATTAATATTATATTAATAAAGGTTTTACTGCTAAAATTATTCAAAATTTATTTGTTGTTTAAAGAAATATATGGGAAAATATTTAGTTTATTGAAAAGGATTTTACTTAGGAAACTAGAAAATTGGTGTGTTGGAAATTATAAGTTGAGAATATGTCCCTGCACCACCAGACATTGGATCTAATTCACGCCACTGGTTGTTACAGTACTTAAAAAAGGGGGCGGTAATCTCTGAGCGTGCCTAAGGGCGCCGAGAAGGTTAACCCGTCACTAACTATACAATTAAGCCAATGGCATCATTTATGTGGGGAGAAGAGATGAAAACTGAGGAATTTACCAGTTTAATTTTAACTTCAACTTATAGTCAGCACTTAAAAAATATAAGAAGTCTTCAAGTGGCCAACTTTGTCAACAAATATTAATTGCGCGTCAGCTGACCTGAACCATTCCTAAACCGCGTTAACATGAAAAATCGTAGTTATTATTTTCCTGAATTAAATTAAAATTTGGTTATTCTTATCTTAATTTTGAAATATTGTTGACGTAATTTAATAGAACTAGAACCGCTAGTTTATCCATTTTTGTTCACTTGATCAAAATAGAACTAATATAAATGTTTTGAAAATTTAAGATAAGTGTAGTTAATATACACGAACACAATGATAATTCGATAATATTGACTTAGGAAAAATATAAAAACAAAAATAAATTAAAATTTGTAGTAGAGTTCGAACGCAGCAAGAAAAAAATAATTTTGGTAGATATTTATTGAATCTCCTCCAATATTATGTTATTTGGGGTCCCATTGTAAATTTTTTTGCCGGAGGCCCAATCATGAGCCAGACTAACACTGAATCTTAATTGAAGATTTCTGCAAATATCTAACGTAGAAGAACGAAGTATACCTAATTTACTTTTAGCAAAATAATATGATTACAATCATCTTTGTGAAAAATAACAGACTTACTCTAGTCAGATACTACATAGATCTATCATATTTAAATTTAAATGATTATCCTATAAAATGTTGGGAATATCATATAGTAGTATTAGATCTATTGACAGAAGTATTCACAGATACTTCTGCTTAAAATGAATTATAATTTATCCTAAGGCTAAGCTCATACGAACCACTCGTGAACGATTTTTTGTGGTTAAATTGTGGTTGTACTGTCGGTGAAATCGACCACTTTTAAACAACTTTTTTGTGGTCGTTAGAAGTCCGAACCGACGTCAATATAACCACACCACAATCACAAATGTGGCGTACGTTCTATTTTACATAAAAATATTACATGGTTTGCTAGTGTAAAAATGAACTCTGAAGAGGAAGCACTATTATTACTTTTATTACAGCGAAGAATGCGGCACCGTAAGAAGAGACAATTTTGGGTCATTCCTATTATTGAAAATAAAAAGAGACTCCCAAGCTTTAGCTTTTGTAATACGATTACTATAACTGTTCGAGGTTTAAATTCCAAGTACATGGTAAATTATGCAATTTTTCTATAAACAATTCTGTGTCAAATGCGTCGTCGTTTTCACTTTGTTCGGTCATAATTTATCTCGTATTGAACACCAAACATGTGAGCATGTATTACTGAACAACTCAACCAACTCAAAACATTTCATAACACTAGTCATAAAATAATAATGATAATAATATATGTATAGATTATACAGATATCAATGATATTTCTATAAATATAAAATAATAAGTGCTGGTAGCAAGTGGTTGGAAAGTGGTTGACGTGTCGCAACATGTGTGTTACGCTCAACCATCGATGACCATAATTTCGTGGGTGATACAGTCAACACGATGCGACTGAAGTCGAAACTGACGGCAGAAAATGGTCCGTCTGAGTTCAATTACATTTTTCATATTATTATATGTTTTTAATATATCAACCACGAGCAACCACCGTTTTGCGGTCGTAGCGTGGTTCTATTGTGGTCCGTGTGAGCTTACCCTAAATCATAATACAATAGATCAATATAAACAATATGGTATTCGCTTTTCATTTATCTTAAAATTTAAGATAAATGTGTAGTTTGATTATAAATTTAATATAAAGTATTCAATGGTATTAGGTATTGTGTTGGCAACAAAGTCGAATAAAAAAAAATGTAAATATATCTTTGAGTGAGCATTAAAAGAATGAAGAAATTATTGATTACTAATATTAACATAAACATAAGATTATTCATATACAAAGTACTAAACAAAAATAAAACATTAGAGTATTTAATTTATATTATGTATATATTTTTTGTTTTGAATTATTCATCTTTTTCATATCTCTAAATTATATGAATATACAAAATTTTTCAAGAAGGTTGAACAAGGTAATAATAATAATAATAATAATAATAATAATAATAATAGTAATAAAAAATGGATTTAGTAAAAGGGAACATTAATAATAATAATTAGTTTTTTGTACTAGAGGATCAGTATAATTTTAATTTTTATGCAGAATAGAGGACCATAACGAGAATATTGTAATTTTGAGTACAAATAACGTAAAACTAAAAAAAAAACAAATTAACAGTCTCGTTCAGTCTTAGGTAAGTGTCATACATAACAAAAGTGTTATCAAGTAAAAAAAAAAAAAATATTACAACCTCAAATTGAATAGGAGCAGTGGTATAAAAGTACAAAATGCATAAACATAGTGTTTCATTTGTTTGTTTTACATAAATATTTTTTTAATGAGCTTCAATGAGGTAAACATTGGAAATAATATTGAAAACAAAAAAATAATTAATTGACAACAAATTTTAAAATCCAAATTATAATGAGCCGTAATAACATAATAATGAATGACTTCTAATGTTACCATTTTTATGAAAAGGGAAGTTTACTATAACAAAAATGGAAATCCATACATTTAACGGTGATTTGGCACCATACACAGCTTAACATCAATCATACAACTGGAATAGCTGATAATATTTGATTTGCTTATTTACATTTCTTAAATATGTTTTTGAACATTTTTTTGTTTGTCATTAAATGTTGACAATAATAATTATTGGAATAATTGGTACTAATTGATTAGTAAATACAGGAAGTAGCATTTTACAGACTGCAGGCTGTTTTGTTATAATTTAATGAGTTGATAAACGAAACAATATTAGTTTAATACAGTCATTTTTTTTTCAACTGGGAGTTAGTAACTTTTTTAAATTATAACTTTTAGTTTTATTATTTTTTTTTTTTTTAATAAAACATATACTAATAACATAATTATTATACTCTAAAAATGAAAAAAAAATTATAATAATTTAAAAAATATAATACAAGGATATGAAATTTGTGAACACGTTTTTTTAAATTGTTGAATAGAAAAAATAAAATAAAATCAATAGCTCTCGAAATATTTTTCAATAAAGAAAGAACAAAATTAAAAGCTTATGTGTTACTTTTAGATTGAAATTACAACAATGTGAATAATACATATATTTTACAATACTAAATGTTTGTTACTAATTATTTATTTACAAAAACATATTATTATTATCTATAACAATATTGTTTTACATTATACAAAAAAAAAAAAGGAAGTATTATATAATGGTTACATATCTCTTAAACCAAGGAACTAATAAAAAAATATTTGTTTGAGAATTTCAGGGCGACCTCTGCCAAGTACTTATAATAACACTTCTTAAATTTTGGGCCAATTTCATATTAAAAACGAGTCAGTTATCATTGACTAGACCACGATTCAGAATGGACTATTAAAAATTAATAATTTTAAAACATGACTAGACATATTAACATTTTTATAAAAATGAACATATTAATCATAAAAAAAAAATCACTTCTAGGTAAAATAAAAAGAAAAAAGATATTTGAAGTAAATTGTCATACATTTAATATTACATAGTAAAATGTAGACATTCTAATTGAAAATATATGTAAGATAAATATAGTGCGAATAAAGAACAATTTTTGAAGTTTGGAAATTAACACAAAATCATAATAATAAATACTAACAACCTAACAAATAGCTTAAGTTATTAAAACGATATAAAATCTAACACAGTTTATGAAGCTCAATTGTAACATAGTAAAAACTGATAATGTAAGTAGTCCAATCCTCTCTAAATTTTTTTCTCAATATTCTGTACTCGAATTTAAAATGATTGCATGTTAAAATTTAAAGGCCTTAAAAAATAACTGTTAATATTTACGGACCTTTACAACTCTGTAATTTGATAGGAAGTATCAGGAACAGGTGAAGGTCTCGCAAATGTTGATAGTGAACTGCCACTAATAGTTGATATTTGTGTTTGTTCGGCAGAGGTCGGTTCATTTCAGTAGAAATCTGAGGATTCTAATGTTTTGCATTTACGGCTTAATGTAGAATATTGGCGATCATTAGATTGGTTAGGTTTGCGGTTATATCCTAAAGTATTGGAATAGGTAGGAACACCACGGAATGAAGGTGGAGGATGTGGAGCACCACGAGCACTAGGATGTTCGAGTGTACGGAATTTACGATTTAAGGTAGCATACTGCGGCCCAACTTTTGATGGACCACCCTCGTGCATGTAACCACCATTACGGCCATTTAAAGTTGCTATGCCGCTACCCATTCCATATTCATCTCTAGGTCTAAAAATCAAACAGATTAAGGTTAGTAAATTCATTAAAATACTCAAAACAAATAAATAATGAAAATGCCTAGGCATATGTAGTATCTTAAATACTTTATTATAATATAGCAAAGCTAAGGACATTTATCTTACATGCCAAATTAATTTACACTTAACAAAAATAATATGTTCATAAATAAGTAAATCTTTAAATTTGATACAAAATTAATGCATGCATAGCTTTCAAGATTTAGATTATTTTTCATATACTAAATTTTTGTTCATTTTGATTTTAAAATATAAACATAAATATTAATAAAATATCAACAGTAGAAAGGCTAATAAATAATACATACAAATCTGAGTTAGTAATATAGTAATAGAAATTGAAGCAGATATATATATAAGTTCTAGCATTATACATTGTACTGTATTGTTTAAGTTTTAAAAAAAAAGCAATTAAGTATTCTTTGATCTAGTCAGTTATTAAAATTAAAAAAATACTTAAGTATTATGAATTTAACTTATTTTTTTAATTTATTAGAGCTTTATGAGCCATTCACCACACCATATGTTAACACTTCTTTTAGTATACTTCCATCGGTCACCATACATGGGCTTACTCATTCTATCCTTGTCTCTCTATTCTATTTTTTAATTTCTTAGGTTTAAACATTAGTCAAGTTAAAACCAATACTTTATTACAGAATAATACTAGTAAAGGTATATAATTAATTTTTAATCACAAAATATTTTAGTTAATTAGTATTAAGGTTATTAAATTAGTATTTTATTTAATAATCTAAACATATAATATAATGTGATGCTAAAATGTGTATATTGTTTAACATAAAAAAGCTAAGCTAAACATTATGCAACTAAAGTAAAACTATAATTATAGAATAACAAACCTCAACCACAGCGACATGTCATTCTAATAATACAATATCAATTACTACAAAGTATAAAATATATATATCATGCAATTGATAATTTATTTAGTAGAAATAATTAACTGGTTACTTGTTTATCCAAGTAAATATTATTTTACAAAAAGCATAATAATTTTACATACATGCATTAATGAATTGAGCTGTAACATATTAACTACAGTTTAAATTCAATGTTACTTTGTTTTTTGTTCTTATTAGAGAAGAGTAAGAATTTTTCATAATTTGAAAATTATTACTGAAATAATTAAATTATAAAAGCCAGAAATAAAATGAAATTACTGAAAACAAAAACTTTGCAGAAGATATAGTTATTTACACGCATGTAAATAATAAGTAATAAGAATTAGATAAACATGTATATTTGAGCCTTAAGTCATTTAGTCTAAAATGAGTAGATTCTGATTTTTATGTCCTGATGTTCCTACTTAAAAACCAGGACAAATGAAAAAAACTAATAAGAAAATAATAAGATACCACAATTATCAAACAAAAACACAGACAGTCATGCTGGGTGGTTTTGAGCGTGCTGAGCAGGCGTCGGATGCGAAATAAACAATGGGTAGTAGTACGACCCTTGGTTTCGTGTAAGTGTAGTCATTTGATGTCCATGTGACTGTGAACTGCTTGCTGTAGAGCCAGGACGTCCAAGGAAAGGATCTCTTTCTTCAGCTTTAGCATAATCTTGCCTACAATTTATATGATTATTAATATCAAAACTATTAACATGTATATAAATAGCATATATATATATATGAATTAAAAATATACAAATACACATACTTCTTTCTAATGTAAATCCATGTGTGAGAGTCAAGCCACACCAGTATTGTAAAGAATATTCCAGACACTATACTAGCAACTAACATTAATGCCAATCCAAACCTGATATTTTAAAACAAAATAAATATTAAAAAACCATGTTTTAAAAGAGTTTATTGCTGATATTATTAACATACAGGGCAAGATCACAAGTTGCATGTAAAGCTCGATTGTATTGAACATGTATTTGTCGACATTCAAGTGAAGCAGGTAAAGCAGAAACCATTCTTGCAGCATTTTCAACATCCATTCTTATTCGTTGTAATAATAATGGCATGTCTTCTTTTGTAGTCGAAGGAGGATATAAAGTTTTGGCAAGACGTGTGACAATATCAAGCTGGTAATTAGTTGCATCTACTGAAGTTGATGCATGGCGTATAGCCATACCAAATGGATTGGTCCGTGTGCTTCCAGTAGGATTGTTACTGCCTTCACATGTGGTATAGAAAGACAATGTATCTGGACGCAATGACGATGGAGTCCAATCACGTTCCAACCATTCATTAGGATTCACACAAAAATCACCCAATGCCTATGATAAAAATAATATAAATCTTATTCATAATATAAAAAACTAAGTTTTCAAAAGTATATTGCTTACAACTGCAGCAGTTAAGTAAATTGATGCTGTAAGCCAGGATATGATGACAGCAAATAGCCCAAAAACAGAAAACCTAAAATAAATAAACTACAATAACTAACAGCTAACATGTAATTAATATTAATATATAATAAAGACAATTTTAAATTCATACATGATTAAAGCGCAACGAGAATGTCTAGCTACTCCAAACAAAAGTATGACACAGAATACCAACAGAATACTAAGAACTCCCATAGTCAGTGGCCATCTAAAAAGGTAAGATTTAAATTAAAAATGAATTAAATTTATCAACTGCATAATTTTCTCACCTTATGCTTTCCATTAAATAAACATCATCAATAAATGAAGTAAGATAAACTCCACGCAAAGAACTACTGATTCCACGGATATTAGTCAATGTTGAAGCTGCATTACCAATTAATGTGTTAAGAGCTGTGACAATTTGTGCTCGAGCAGTCAAATTAGGAACTGGTAAATCAATAATATCTTCAATACTCGTTAATTTATCATGAATGTTGACTTGAAGCAATATTTCTATATCTAAAGTCTGAAAAATAGGTTTTTAAAATATAAATAGAAGTTATTAGAGCAATGTAAATGTATGTCTATTATTAAACATTTTAATCTTACTTGATTTTTAACACTAATAATTAAATCATCTAAGGCTCTTGCTGATGTCTGAAATTGAACAACTCCATTATGTAAATCATCATTACCATATAAACTAACTCCAACAGCACCACTATTTAAAATACAAATATATACATAAGTATAACAAATAAAACAAAACAGTTAACTATTATATCACCATGATAAAACAGTAAATATTGCTAAGGTCCATTTGAGCACAACAATACTATGCCTTGGTCTAGGTTTTCGATCACAGCATCTTGTCATAAGATAGATTAACAATAAAAACATTGTTATTATCAACCAAACAGAAGGAATTGAACCCAAAATACCAAGGGACTGAAAAAGAATGAAAAATAAGTTACAAAAAATTACATTTTAGTACAATGCCTGTATCAATGTCTTATTACTTACTTCCAAATAAAGTTCACTTCGTGGTGCAAATGCAGAATTAACATGGTGACCACTAACATTTAAATGTGGAAATGAGTGGAATATATGTGCCAAAGCTGGCGTTTTATAGGTAACAACATTCTCTTGCAACATTCTAGCCATATTTTTATATAATTTTTTTTTTTTTTTATATTACTATTCACGTATGTACCAATAATTCATTTCTAACTGCATTTTTATCTGTAAAATATAATATTAATTAGTAAACATTCAAGAGTTGTTGATTTATATTTTGAATGCATAATTTAAATATTAAAGTCATAAACATAACAGTTGGGAAAGATAATATTTAACGATAAAGAAACCTTTATGTAAATTTAAATGCTAACTACTTTCAATAAATTTTATAAACAACAAAATGCAATAGTGGATACCCACTATTAATGATGACTATAACCATCAATTGATTATTTTAGCACTGTTGTTGTAGAATAAAAATCTATCTTAAAAAACAATTAAGTAACTAATATTTCTAAATCAATGGAAATTTATTAAAAATAATTATTCTTAACATTTTAAATTAGTGACGTTTCATTATTTTATTAAAATTAAATACACAAGAAAATGATTATAAAGCTGATTTTATAATAATAATAAAAAAAAAAAAACCAATGAAGTCTGATAAAACTTTAAGAAAATCATATGTCTAATAGTTCATAATATTATCATCAATCTTATACAACATAATAGATAAAATATGTTTTTGTGACATTTTTTCTCTCGAATATTGATCAGTTCAGAGGTTCCCAAACTGTGGGTATCGATAAAATTTTTAGTGGGTCGCGTTATATTTTTCATGTGTTTCTATTTCTTATAGTTGATGTATAATTAATTAGTTAGTCATATTATTAACTGTTATATGCGTTTGTGACAATTACAAATTTACTGCAACCAATAGACATAATAATATTTCTTTATATGCTTATGCTTGACTGTGTCAACACAACGCAATCGGATTAATGATTATTGAAAATATAGCAATATATTTGAAACAAATTAGTACCTGTATGGCATTCAAATGAATTTATTATTTTCAGTAATAAACGGTACATTGAATACAAATCATACATGCAGTTTAAATCTTACCATTTTTCAAATAACCAATAAATTCGTTTTTTTTTTTTGCTTTTGTACAGTTACTATGGACAAATGATTCAATAAAAATTCAATGATTTAAAGTTCTGCGAAAATTGAAGAAACAAAGACATAATATCTGAGTCAGCGATTAAAAAAAGAAGATATCAAAGCAGTTATGAAAAATAGGAAACAATTACATCCTTCACATTAAATTTATATACTTATTAATTAAATTACATAGTATAAATTTTTTTTTATAAATATAATACTTTTTTTCAATTTAAAATGATGAAAACAACCAAAAAAAAAAAAAAAGGTCAATGATATTATTTTGGGTCATCAAAATTGAAATAATTTCCAAAATGGGTTGTACTATAAGAAGTTTGGGAACTTCTGGATTAGTTGGTATTCCACAAACAGTATAAATGCATTAAGCATTATAGGAAAATATTTAATGATTTACTTAGTTTGAATAATAAATCTCTTTTAAGAATTATAATAGAAAGCTAAAGAAAAAATACTTTTTTTTTTTAATAGAAAAATCAACTTGCCTAAAAAAAATAAAAATAATAAAATCCATTTTATATTTTTATATATAGCATTATTTATAAATTTTATTTTATTAAAAACATTGGTGATTAATTAAATCGGAACACATAGTAATGAGTATTAAACACGATTCACACTGACATGACATATAGCACAACAAAATATTAAATTATTAGTTTATATGAGATAATACACATTAATACAGATGACAACACACTGTTATGTCAAAGCATGAACCAGATTGACTGACTTTCATCCGATAGAATGTTTTGCCAGTCTGATTCACGCCGGTGCAATGTCACCATGCAGGATCAGCATACACCAGTGATAAATAGTAGTCCCTAATTGAAAATTATAATATTAAATTACAATGCTTAAATACCTTACCATGTCTATAATATAGTGATACGGCTAGAGAAATGTTATCGCCTATAAATTAACAATCTCCATATTTAGTTTTACATGTTTTTAACATTTAAAAAACAGTAAAAATCATATATATATATATAAAAATAAAATGTATGATACTCCAATTGGCAACAATTGTAAATTCACCTTCACTTTTTAGTTTTAAATATTGTAAATCCAAATAATTCTTTTCAGTTTGGAATTTTTTCCAATATTCTTCAAATTTTTTTTTATTCAATTATAAAACTGCTAAAGCCAAATCAGGTATCGATAAATAATGAACAAATTTAAAATTTTATATTATACTGATGAACACTGAACTGGATAGAAATAATGATTGGCTCCATATGAAAATCAATATCTATTTGAAATGGTAGTGGGTGACATAATTTAATGGTAGATGCTTGCTAAGTGTGAATATAATTGCAATATATTGTGTCATAATGTGCTGTAACAGTATAAATCACGTAATAATAGTAAATTTATAGGTCTTATTTTCTATTTTAAGATATTATTAATTCGACAATAATCAGTTCAATTATTCTTAAGGCTATGAAATAATTAAGTGTTACAAGTAGTAAACATAAATAAAATATGAAGGAAACATTATATTATTTACTTCTCTATTCAGTTTATAGATTATGAAATATAACTTTGTGTATAATTAATTTAAAAAATAAATAATTAAATGTTTAAAAATAATTAAAATTAATAAAGCTACTTAATCATGTTTCTTTTCCTAATCGCCTACTAAATACCTGATTACCCAAGTGATTACCTAAGTAATAAAAAATGTATTTGTAGTTTTGTTTTCATAGTATAAAAAATTTCTAAATAGGTATAATTAAATATGTATTATAAAATTAAGTAACAATTTAAACCTTATATTTTATTTGAAAACAAAACTTGATTATGATTATTTGGCAGGTATGGCTCAGTATAACAAAATATAACTGAATATGAAAAAGTTGCAGTAAGACAAAGTATATAACATTCATTTTTAGGAATTAATATTATACAGTAAAAATTGAAATATTCCACAATAATGTTAATTGTCTAAAGATAAATTTATTAAAAATAATTCAATAGGGTATTTTAAAAATAAAATTCATCAGAGTTAATATTTAATTATTAAATTAATTTTAAATTTAATTGAATGATAAAAAATGTCTGTCTACTTAACTTTAGGTCTAATTGAAAAATAAATAAATAAACTTTAATAAAGTGAGTAGAAAATTATCATGAACATGCCCAGCCTTGTTTAATAATAAAAATTTTATATGTGTAAATTAAATAGCTATTGTTAATAATTATACCTACCTACACATCAAATAATTTCTTATTATAAAATCAATCAAATGCTTCCTTCATCTTCTTCTATTTATCCTTTTAAACATAATATTACATAATAAATCTTACAACATATCATTAAGGTCATACTAAACCAGAACCGTAACCAAAGAGAACCGGTTAACCTTTAAAATTTAGGAACCGTAACTGAAACCAGAATCTTTATTTCCAAAAATGAAAAACCGTAACTGTAACCTTAATTATAAAAGGATCAATTTATGTCAGTTATTTAGACTAGTAAAACTATGGTAATAACTATTTTGTTTGTCCATTTTTCGGTTCAGAAAAATTAAAGTCAAATCTTTTTATGTTTTTATTATTTTGTTTTATAAACTGTAATAGTGTAATGCATATAATAAGTAAATTTGTAATATTATTATTATTATTATTTTATTATTATTGTATGTTTATTAATATATTACAATTTACAATGAGTGTATCATCTATCTTGTCAATTAAGTATTAAATATAATTAATATTTATAAAAAATTTGTAGCTATAACGGTAGCCAGTAATAACTTTGATTCTTTTTTTAATTAAAGATATTATTCCATCAAAACATAATATTTCACAAATTCTTACTATGAGTTGGAATAAAATAACCTAACTCAAAGAAATATAATGAGTTGATATAATATACATATATATATAACATATTTATAATTATTTTTTTTATAACTATTCATAATACCTTCTATTTTCATGAAATGAAACAATTAAAATTTAAACAAGAATAAATAAATAATTTCATATTATTTTTAATAAATCTCTAATAATCAGAATTAACCGAAATTAACCAGTTCTAGAACCCTTACTCTTTTAAGAAACAGAATCCTAAGCCGAAAACCTTAAAAAATTAATTGAACAACCAAAACCGAAAAAACCTATAGGTTCCAGTTCTAGTACTAAAGTAACCTAAGACTCTGTTACAATATTCTCAGGCTTTGGATAACACAAATTATTTTAAATTGCAAAGGATCCATATAAATTTTAGTTAAAATAATTTATTAAGGTACAATTCTATGGTGAATTTTGTAGGAATATTGTAGGTATATTTAGGTGATAAAAGTGCCAATAAACTATATTACATATTATCAGTATAGAATAACTATTCTTTAATTTATTTACTATGGTATTTACTTACAACATTTTAATAACATTAAATAGGTAACTATAATGTAAACCTAATAAGTGAGTGACAAGTTAACATTAGTTTAGATAAAATAAAAATATTAATTAGTAATTCAAATTTGAGCACAACATACATACATTCTTAACATTAACATACATTCTGTCTTTTCATTGAGATTTCTATTTATTAAACTAGTTTTTATTGTAGAGTAAGTGTTCTAAATAAATATAATTATAAGAAAAATACATTTATTTTCGATATAAAAATTATTCAAGGAAGTTAGGTAGTGTATGGATATTTTTCAAATCAAGATATATTTTTTTAAGAAGTATACATAATTATGATAAACTAAAATAATTGTATACAGAGACCAATTATAGGTGTTTATTCAGTTTTGTTTTCTATGTTGAAAAAAATGACAACCCATTCTACAAAATTATATATTTATGTACCTAATAAAATATATTATTATAGCTTAAATTATCAAAACCCAGTCATTAATAAATCTATTGTGTTGCAAAGTATTTCAATCAAGATTTAAATTAAAATAACTAAATTACATAATGTATTAAAGTCAAGACAAAAGTTTTATCAAATTTTTAGGTAGTAAGAATACTTCATTATAATCGGAGATTTAGTTTAAATAGGTATCAAAATTGATACTTAGTAGGTACAAATTGAAAATATATTTGAATTTTGAATGGATGAAAAAATCTTGGAAAAATATAACATTTAGTCTATTTTAATTTTAACTAATAATGAGATATTATATTAGAAGACTATAGATTTTAAAATATCGTAGAACAAAAGTGTTTAATGTTAATGACCTCAAACAAGATTAGATTGCTAAAAAATATGTCTAGTTACGATTAATGTTGAATTTAACAATACTTGTAGTTTTTTTTTAAATCACCTAACTTTATTCTAATTTTGTATAGATACAATAAGTTATAATAATTCCATTTAATTAATAAATACACTGAATTATGAATCCTATATGGAGTAGGTAAGAAATTAAATTCTTATCAAATAATAAAGAGGATAATAAGAGTTACTAACACACATACAAGAGTTTTTATAGTTTCAATGCGTACTAAATTCAAAAATTGAATACATATTTTATACTAGAATTTAAATAAGAATTAGTATAACTTATACTCAATACTTTTTATAAAACATTATACATTTAAATGATAAACATCTGTAGTCATAAATAAGTTAAACAAAATAAATGTGTATAAATAAATTTTAACTAACCTACCTAATACGAATATATGAATAAAACTAATCAAATACGAAATATTTGAAATATTATTAAAAATATTGAAATAAATATCCAAGTAAATATTTATGTTCTTATCTACTTATATTACATTGTTCACTGTCAAATATTCAATAGGTAGATAAGTATGTAAGCAATATGTAAGCAAGAAAAAATTTAAATTTATGAATATTTTCAGTATATAACATGTGTAATTAAAAGTAGAAAACGTAAAAATAGGTACTTATGAGACAAAAATCATCGCCTCTTAAAAAAATGTGAAACCTTCAAGTTGCATGATAACATTATTTTCATATCTAAAATAAAGTAAGATAAAGTAATAAAGTAAGTAAGATAAGTAATAAAATAAGTAAAAATTTTGAAAAGTAGGTACTTACAATTTGATAGGTATAATTTTTTTTTTTTTATCCCTCCAAAGAAGATAAAAATGCTCAAGAAAAAAAAACCCACAAGAGTACACAATACCAGTTTATACTAAAGCCATAACTGACAACGAATAGGTTTGAACATAAAATGAATTTATCTAAATAAGGAAGTATAATCTGTGCAATGAATACTAAATATACAAGTACATGTAAACATAATTACAGAATACATAGTCAATTGTACTGGAAATTACACACAAAATAAGAATGGTCAACTGATATGTACACATTATTAAAGGTATTTTGAATTTAATGAAGCCGAACGTAATATTATTCATGCATACCGAGCAGGGAATTCATTCAAAATGTGTGAAACGCACCACCGCCTTTACCGACGACCGGGAGACGGTCAGAGATACACCAGGTGGTGCGATCAGCAAGAACTCGGTAATGGTTGTAGGACCGTGATTGTTTTTTTTTGGGACACAACGTGCCTAACCTTAGCACCTGTCCATTACCGTGGACGAGGGGTGGAGAGGTGTGGTCCACCATGGGATGACGTACAACACGTTCCGCACGGAAACGAAGCGGGACGACAACAACAAGCACTGACTTACCGATGTAGTGGCGAACGTTGAAGAGCGTATACACGTTCTCGGTGAACAGCGGCCGGTCTACCGGGACGACGATGGATGTACCGCTGTCGTCATCGGCGGGCGGGCGGGCGGTCGCGTGTCGTCCACCGGTCGTGGTCCGTATCTCCGATGGCGGCGGCGGTTGAGAACGCGTCGAACAATAACAAAACAACTGGTCGGCGGCGAGCCAAAGACGCGGGTTAATCGATCGGCAGCAAACGGACGCGTGTCGGTGTGGTCGTCCGACTGGCGGAGAGGGTCGCGTTGTTGTGCGGCTCGG
>NW_020271737.1:1406680-1508087 GCF_003268045.1 Sipha flava
AAAAAAAACCACAAACGAAAACAACGGCAGCGGAACAGTCCCGTGCGTAATAACCGGTCTGCAGCGGAGACTCGACGACGGTTGTCGTGCAGCGGCGAGGTGTATAGCGGAGCGCGCTACGAGCGGACGTTGCCGGAAATGTCAATTGTCGCGGCGGCGTATGACGCCATTTTAGAAAATCATTACAGACTCATGGGGCGCTGCTGCTGCTCGGTGCTCCGGTGCTCGGTCGCTCGGTGTCAGCGCTGCTGCCGGTGCTGTCGGTCCGCGCTCGACGGTACCGTTCGCAGCTCGCTCCACGGCGGTCGCTGCTCGTTCGCTCAGCACACCTTCCCCGCCGGTACTGCTTCCCGCGTGCGCGTTGTCGATGTTGTGGTACGCTGGTTGCCGCTCCATCGTCCCCGTATCACCCGGCCGAGCGTTGTACATTAATTCGGCAGGGTCTACGCCCAAGCCGCCGCCGTCGCCGACGGTCGTGCGCACGCGCTTTACACCCGGGGACCCCTTGGATTTCGAAATCCTTGTTTCGTTTTTTCTCCTCTCTCTCTCGCGTTCACGCACCCTCTTACGTATCGGCACTGCATTTTATGTATTATTATCCCGGTTAATAACGCGCGCAGCACATGTCGCGTCGTATTTGTTTCACGTTTCACGCATAATACGTGAAGAAAAGACTATCCTGCGTCCACGGCTGTGCGATATCACACGTTGCAGAAAGACTAGACGGTGGCAAAAAATCAAATAACGCTAGAGATGGTTGAACAATTTTGAACGTTATTAGTAAAAATAGGTTTTCATAGAGTTTATACGAGGACGAAAATTAAATTAACGTAAAGCACCCGTTTCGTCGGTATTGTTTCTCTATTGTTTTTCGATTAAATTGATATTCAATGGATTTCGGAAAACCTGTTATTAAAGTGTTAGAAAAAACTTCAACTACAGTTCACAAAATGCAAAAGTTTTATTTTTTTTTTTTTGTTATAAATCCGTAGATTTGTTTGTTGCAGCTCTCCATGCTTCTCTATCGTAGCACAATTCCTTCAGGTCTTTGTAACTTCCCTTATTCGTATCCTGCATTATCTGTGTCATGTATTCTGTTCTTGGTCTTCCTCTTGCAATGTGTCCTTCAACATCTCCTTCAATTATTTTCTTTAATAAACTCTCATGCCTTAAAATGTGTCCTATCATCTTGCCTCTTCTTGATTGAATACTTTTCCATATTTGTCGTTGCTCCTTTATCCTATCTAGTACTTCCTTATTCGTTACCTTCTCAGTCCAGGGTATTTTGAGCATTTTCCTGTAGCACCACATCTCAAAGGCTTCTAGCCTATTTTTTTCCGTTGAGTTTATTGTCCAGGTTTCGGATCCAAAGAGCGCTACGCTCCAAATATAACTTTTTAGGAATTTCTTCCTTATTTCCAGGCTAACACTATTGGTAGTTAATATGTGGCTTTTGTCTTGAAATGCTCTTTTCGCCTGTGCTATCCTACAGATTATATTTGTTTTGCTGCGACCATCCTCTGTTATATTGCTTCCTAGATATGTGAATTGTTGCACTTGCTTTATTTGTTCATTTCCGATATTTATGTTGAGTCGAACCGGATTAGTTTTACTGCAAACCATAACTTTTGTTTTCTTTTTGTTCAGCTTCATGCCATACTTATTTTTTAGTATTCTATCTATTGTTACTAGGGTATTTTGCAGGTCGTCTTCTCTTTCCGCACAGAAAGCTATGTCATCCGCAAATCTTAAGGCCGTCATCATTGTTCCTCCTATTCGCACTCCTTTCTGTATTTCTTCTCTCATTTCTTTCATTGCCTCTTCAATGTACAAGTTGAATAGCATTGGTGACAAAATACAACCCTGTCTTACACCTTTTTTTATTTTTGCTTCTTGCTCTTTCCCATCTATCTGTATTATGACCGTTTGGCTTTTGTACATATTATAGATAAATCTTCTATCGTTATATTTAATTCCGATTCTTTTTAATATTTTAAATAATTCCTTCCATTGTACATTATCAAAAGCCTTCTCCAGGTCTACAAAAGCAATGAAGGTTTCTTTGTTTCGTCTAATCTGTTTTTCTATCATTATCCTTAGCGCTAAGGTCGCCTCTCTGGTTCCTATATTTCGCCTAAAACCAAATTGATCTTCTCCTAGGTTTGCATCTATTGCTTTTTCTATTCTATTCTTTATTACCCTTGTTATTATTTTTGAAGCATGCGTGTTGAGGTTTAAAGTCCTATATTCCTCGCAGTTCATTGTCCCCTTTTTCTTGGGAATTGTTACTATAATGCCTTTCTTGAAATCATCAATTATTTCCCCGTTTAAGTACATTTCGTTACATATATTTCCAAGTTCTTTATTTATTTCTTCACCGGCACACTTTATTAGTTCTGCTGGGATTTTATCTATACCGCATGCTTTGTTATTTTTAAGATTTTCTATAGCAAAATCAATTTCTGATTGGAGGATATAGTCTCCTTTGTCTTCATCTTCTACACAGTTCTCTTCTTCTAGGACATTTCCATTAAATTGGTTTGCATACAATTCTTCTAGGTATTCTTTCCATCTGTTTACCTTTTTTTCGGCTGTTATAAGTATCTCACCCGTTTTACTTTTCAGGACATTTCTATTCATTCTTCTTGTGCAGAAAAGTTTTTTCACAATTTCGAAAGCTAGATCACTTCTTCCCCTTTTTAGGTACTCTTCCACTTCAGTACATTGGTAATCTAACCATTTTTCTTTGGCTTCCTTTGCTTTTCTTTGTATTATATTTCTGATGTGTTTGTAGTTCTGTTGGCTGTCTATGTTGTTTTGGTTTTTGTACTTTCTTCTTTTGTTTATTAGTTCTATAATTTCTTCCGTAATCCAGGGTTTCCTTGCTTCTTTCTCCCGTGATCCCAAAACTTCCTCAGCCTTATTTTTTAGTATTTGTTTAATATTCTTCCATCTTTCTTCTACTGTGTTATTATCTGGTGTGACTGTCATTAGAGTGTCACTACATTTCTTATTATATGTCACTTTTATTTCATCGTTTTTTAATTTCTGTAGGTTCCATCTCTTAATATTATTTTTCTTTTTAATGTTTTTGTATTTTAGTTCTGATTCCATGATTAAGAGATTATGGTCACTATTTATATCTGCTCCGGGATATGCTTTACATTGTTTGATTTGGTTTCTAAATCTTTGTTTTGTCATAATGTAATCAATTTGGTACCTCGCTATATCTCCAGGAGCTTTCCATGTGTACCTTCTTCGTTTATGGTTCTTGAACAGGGTGTTTGCTAGCACAAGCTCGTGTTGTGTACAAAATTGTACGAGTCTCTCGCCTCTATCATTTCTTTTCCCTAGTCCATAATTTCCTACTATATATCCGTCATTCTGTTCTCCTACTGATGCATTCCAATCTCCTAGGATAATGACGTTTTCTCCAGCTTTTGTCATCTTTAGAACTTCATCTATTTTGTCATACACTTCTTCGACTTCATCGTCATCGTGCGTTGTTGTTGGCATATATATTTGGATAATCGTTGTTATTGTTGGATAGGAGTTAATTTTTACCATGATGATTCTGTCAGTACATTGATAATAGCTCATAAGGTTTTTACCACATTGTTTATTCATCAGGAAGCCTACTCCTGTGTATCTATCGCTTGAGCCTGTGTGAACAAATCTATATTCATCGCTCCAAAAATCACCACATTCGGGCCATCTTATTTCACTTACTCCAAGTATGTCGATATTCAATCTTTTCATTTCCAGCTTAAGATTTTCAAATTTTCCACATCTTCCAAGGGATCTTACATTCCAGGTACCAATTCTTTTGTACCTCCACTTTGCATCTCTCAAAGTAGTCTCCACCCGGACATCCGAATGGGAGACTATTTTACGTCCGGAATTTTTTACATTGAGTTGGCAATTCATTCTGCAAGTACTAGGGATGTTAATGTTAAAGTTTTATATTACAATATATTCTTTCGACAACGCGATAGCCAAATCAATTGACCTAAAAATAACGTATTTATATATCTAGGACCCATTCAACTAAACTCAATTGAGATGGTCTTCGTTATATTTATTAATAGGGCCCGGAAGTTTATGCACTAAAAACTACCGAAATATGCATGCACTTATGCGCTTAAAAATCGTGATATATGCGCTTAAATATGCCCTTATTTTTTTAAATTTATAAATATAAGGAAAAAAACATTATTATACTACTACGATTTTTATTCAAATTTCTTTGACAGGTAATTAAAAATATTATTAATTAATATACATTTTTAAATATTGCAATTTACAATCAACGACTTTGATAAATTTTCAAATTTAAATGACCGCCGATTATCTGCCAACATATTTTTGTATACCGAAAAGCTCCGCTCCACGTCAACCGAAGAAATTGGCGCGTATTTGAAACATAGTAGATCATCACAAGAAATATATTCAGGTAAATTATCCATTGTGATTTCTTCTCCCAGCATAACTTTTGAAATTTTGGTTAGTATTTTGAAGCCCAGATTCTTCGCAATAACTTCTTCAAATTTTTTATAAATTGTAATGCCTTTGGAACATTTTATTGTATTTAATTTATTTTCTACATTCTCCACTGTTTTTATTGCGTCAGTTAAAAGAGTTCCCTGAGTTTCTAAACATGTAATAGCCGTAGTTAGAAATCCATAATTTGTATAAATAAAAGCTAAATTAGATTCTAAATCTGTTTCTGACATAATTTTTTTAACTTTTCCAATTGATAGCGCATCATCAGCATCTAATAAATGTACGACTTTTTTAATTGCTTTAAAATTCTCACAATAGTACATTGCGGCTTTTAACCAGGTTCCCCAACGCGTAATGATAGGAGAAGGAGGCAATGGTGTTTCTGGGGCTTCTCTTCGGAACAATTCAACGCGAGCTGGCGCCTTTAAGAACACTTTTTTCATATTCAAAATAAGTTCGTCAACTTTTGGAAATTCTGCACGAATTTTCTCGCATACACGATGCAAACCATGGGCGAGGCAGGTTATATGTACCATTTTAGAATAGAATGCTTGGATAGATTTTGCAGCTTTCACCATATATGGTGCTGCATCGGTCACAAATAAAATAACATCGTCATGGTTAATTCCATTTGGCCACAAAGAAAAAAGGGTTCTATCAAATAATTTACTTATTGTCGTGTGGTTGGCTTTTTCTAATACTTCCGGAGCAATTAAAAAAATTTTACCTGGTCCGTCGGTTAGTAAGGTTCCAATTAATCACATTCTCCATATAACGTCCTTCTGTATCTGTTGTCTCATCTATAGACACCCAAATTTTTTTATTAAGTATTTGATTTCTTATTTCATTCATCGTATCTTCGTAGCAATCATTGACATATGTTTTTCTCAGTGTAGATACAGATGGTATATCTTTATTTATGTACTTTTCAAGGAATAAACGTAGATGAGGATTTCCTAATTTTTCTAATGGAATATTTGATTTTAAGAATGCTTCACATAAATCCTTAAAAAAGTCAGATTTTCGTGTTGGAGTAATAATTAGATGTTGTGTGGCATTTTTATTTTGACGATTAGAGGCTCTTATATGTTTCTCAGTACTTAAGTGCTGAGTGACACTGAAACGTTTTTCGCACTTTACCCTGACTTCGCATATCTTACAAAATAATACACTCCCGTCGAACGCGAAAATATGTTCACCGAATTCAGTAACGTAATTTTTACCTCTAACGGTAACTGATGTTTTTACTTTCGGCATTTTAACACAAGTTAATCTAAAAGGCGGACACTCGATATTCACTCGCGGAACTACGGAAGACGTCAAACAATACCAACGAGAAATAACGAACTGATTGCATTCTATAATCGTGTTATTGTAATAATAATAAAATATCAGCACTTTTCTAAAAATAAATATATTTAATTGAAAATATATTGTGGAATACCCGTTATCGGGCCGCCGCCGTGCGCCGCGCCGCCAATACAACTATAAATAATTTGGTATTGTTTTATTTTTTTATCAATAGGACATTCAGAAGTAATTTATTTTGTGAATTACATAACATTTGACTCTAATATGCAGTTAATATCAAAAAAGTTGTAAAATTTGCGAATAAATAAAAAAACCTCAAAATATGCAATTATATGCAAAATAAAATTTTGTATTCGGATTTGTTTAAGTATAATTCAAATTTGTAGCTGATCTAGCAATTTTTTAGTCCATTCAGTAAAAACATGCAAATGCATGAACTTCCGGGCCCTATTTATTAACAACACAGATTACGATCATAATAAAAATATATATTTCATCACAGTGTCAACGAACTTTAAAATTAACACTATCTTCTGCACTGTTCAACGTTAGTTACAGGCACCTAGACAATTAAATTATTTTTGTTTTACTGTAAAAGATTCAGAGTAGAAACTTAAATCGCTGAAAAGGTATATAATTTTCAAAATTGAACCAACAGTTCAATTGTTCTTAGTTGAATTATAACAATTATGAAAAATATTATTTCGAATTATAAAAATAAATGTTTACTAGATAATAAATAATGTTATTACATTTTGTTCCAAAATGCGTCCTGATGAACTTGCAGTTTACTACTACCCTGGGGTCCGAGCTTAATAATTTTTAACACAAACCCTTTAGATTTTAAAGTACCTCTCTTTTTCTCTATTTATATATTTATAATAGTTTAAATATATATAAATATGTTTATACCGCATAGAAGAGTGTATACGGACTTGTCGTCTACATACGAACCCTCTCAGTTCGCGGTGAACGGTTATCCTCCAAGATTTTATGATAATTTCGTTTTCCGGTACAAGTTACGTCAGTCTATTGTTGTCATCAGATTTTTTTTGTAGACAAAGTGCGTTCTACTGCTATTGCGTGCATGCCTTCTTTCAGTCGTCCGCTGCAGGAAATATTAATAATACAAATACCTAATCCTATGTATGCACGCTGTGGTGTGAAAGGATGTTGAATCTAAGAAAATCCTGCTGTGGAAACTGATCACGATTTGTATAAAGTATTTTACATTGATTTTTGATCGAAAACAATACTAATTGTTCACTTATAGATGTTTAATAGTGACTATAAATATTACATCAAATCATAACGGTTTACTCGTATAAATTTTTTCAAAATCACAAATTAATCGTTTTACGATAAATTTTATATAATAGTGTGAACGGAAAAGCCATGCAACCCACTTTGCATTACGAACGCTCACATTGCAGTGAATGATATAATAATACATAAGACATTGTTAAACGTAGTTTGAAATAAGGTGACTTTAACCGCAGTAAGTTTAAATTCGTTATTAAAACACGAAATTCGTTGCCCTTTACCCTGTCTCCTCACGTCGTAATTTGGAACCCGGCTTGGAAGAACAAAAACCACGTAGATATAAGTTTATATATATATATATATATATATGTACTGTACGCCATCACTATATTCCCATGTCACTTATTAGTAAGTTTTGGCCGTGTGCCGCAATATCAATTTTTTTCCACGGTACATAAATCTTGACACACGCCGAATTGTATTAACTTCTTGTGGGTGAAATAGTGAAGTTTTCAACATTAAGTTGTACATTTTTCTACTCCATAAACTCCTAAAACGATTTATACCGTATAATGGGTATAAAAAAACAATTATACATATATAATACATAATTATATAATTATAACACTGTGCTGTTACAAATTTTTATTACATGCATGATTTTATTATCTAACCTTTACTAAATATTTTTTCATACTTAACCAATTGAAAGAAAATTTAATTACACATTTTATGTAACCTAAATTTAAATATCTTACATATTATACTATGAATTAATCATTCACTGATTTTGAGTTAATTTTTGATGCATACTTCAAACCGCAAAAAAAATAATCGCGTCTATTACGAATCGATTGTTTGACCATAAGTGCGAATCGATTCAGAATAACAGTGAGAAGGTTTTTAAAGTATATTATATACATTGCATCAACGATTTATAAGTAGTTTCACCCCTCATATCACCCTATATATTTGTACCGACATGTGTAATTTTAAACTTTAACAATAAAATTGTAATCGCATGGCGTATTATAGCACATGATAAAAACCTATTTGATACTTACTGCTGCAACCAGTAACCGCGGTTGGTTATTGCGATTGGAATTTTCACTCTTTGGATTTAATACTATTATATAGAATCAATTTATTACACTGACTATGCTTAAATATAATATTGATAATATTTATGGGGGGGGTCCAAAATTTTTATTTTATCTGTTCTCTAATTATTATTAAAGTTTAACTCAATACCCACAAATTAATGTTAATATACTATAGTATGGTTTATGAATTATATTTATATTGTATAATCTATAAACTTTGTATATTGAAGATAATGGAAAATTAAAATATACTATATACTATTATTATACTGTTTCCTATCAAACCGTTGAGTATGTAAAAATTTCAATGGGGGTCCGGACCCGAATCCCCCCCTAGATACGTCCTTGACGGAAGCACATGCCACTGTTTCTGACTTTTTTTTTTATTTCCTCAATTCAATCATTTGGTAAATTAATAAGTTAAATAATGAATTCAAATTATATGTCGAGTAGTTAAATTTGTGATTAATTATTTATATATTATCAATTTTCAATATAGAATTATAAATATGAATTATTATAAAATATCAGCAAAATATTTTATACTATCTATTTATTACTAAACATATTATTCACTAAAATTTAAAATATAATCAAATAAGGATGAAAGCAAAAAAGTTATTTTGGTTAAAAATGGGATACAAATTCCAAATACTAATGCATTTCAAAATTTCAAAAGAAATTATAAAAAAAAATTAATATGAGGTCAAAATTCATAAATACGAGTAGGTCAATAAACACTAATTTTCTAACATGATTAAAATTTCACACTATTTTTATCTCTAGTTATGCAATTATTATTATAACTAAAGACCGGATATAATTGCATTAAAAATATCTTAAAATTGCAATATAAATATGTTAAAATTTCGATGAAAAATACATTAAAATTATATAGTAAAATCATATCAAATATATTCATTAATTACTTACTTAAATAATATAATAGACATTAATATAATATTTACAAAATATATTATTTTTATGAATTAAAATGTATAATAATATACATTTCTAAATTGTGTTCTCAAAAATTGTATCGTTTGTTACTTAAAATATGTTTATGTAATGAAAATGTACGTTCAACGTCAACACTAGTTATTGAGGCATATTTAAAATAATTTAAAAAATTGGTGTTATATCTAAATTAACATTTTGAGTTCCTATCATAATCTCAGCATAAGTTTTAATAGTTTTATATGCTTCATTTTTTTTCTAAGACATATTTTAATTTATCTTTAAGTATTTTTCTTTTGAAATCAAGAATATTTAACAAAATATTTTCAATTTCACTAAATATGTTTAGATTATTAAGTAATTGACCATTTGATTCTTTTAAACTTGTGATTTTTGTGGATAACTCGGATAAATATAATTTTAAAAATGCTAAATTACATTTAAAAATTTACGTCATAGTTATATTTTTATTTTAAAATTATTTTAGAAATTATAATTTGTATATTTTATCACGTGAAGTATATAAAAATTGCAATAATTGCAAAAATTGCAAAATCGTTAAAAATTGCAAAAAAATTGTATTATTTAATTAAATAGGAAGACTGTAATTAATCCGACTCGTAAACATATTTCATCAGATTTGATTTACCTGGTATCAATAAAAAGTTGCAATATCAATTAAATCCGATCTTTAATTTTAACTAGGGACTGAATTTATATGCACAAAAAATTCTCAAAATATGCTATAAAATATATATTTATTTTTAAATATGTACTTAAATATTCACTTAAAATTTTGTTTAAAATTATGTACAATGTACAATTATCTGAAATGTTTTATACATGTAAAAATTAGTATTAATTAATATGGTATTAAAAAAAGTATAAAAAAACTTTTAAAATATTTTGTCGTCAAGTCGACACTTGAATTCTATATTATTTATCTATATATATGTTGTATATGACTATAATATGAGATATGAGTAAGTAATCTTATCTTTGGAAATAACGACAGGTCGCAATTTTATCGATATTATATGGCTTTGAACGTGAAAATACGACGAAAACGAATATATGTACTATTAATATGTACTATAAAACTACAAATATACATTGAATATGCATTTAATAGGTAAAACGTTGCAAAATATGCAAAATAAATGTTATGTTATTTTAATAAGAAAGATCCATAGGCGTGTCCAGTCCTCCATGGCTGGGAAGGCCAGTTATAAAATTTAAATTTTTTACTTACTATAGTGATCTATAATCTATATCTATATTTGCGACTTATTTTTGTTGTATGGAAAGTATATAGCACCTGGAATTTTTTCACTCCGTCAAATTAAAGATTTTCTTGATCTTAAAATTGGTTTCCCATGCTATTAAAACTATGAACTAATAAATAAGGCCTATTAACTAATGTGCTACTTACATATTTATTTTTTATAAATATTTTATCAATTATACATCAACCTTCTATACACATCTTATTACAGTTATTACACAATAAACAGTTATTTATCAGTTTGGTTAAACAAGTAATTTATTAAAATATTACAAATAATAAAATGCAATAAATTTAAAATTTAAATTCAACTTCTACCTAAAATTACCTACTGTTACTGTTTCAGTCACGGATATAGATACTATATATTCGTGGTTTCACCATTATAGCCAAGAGGCCAAGAACGTCGCTGGAGAGGCCGGTGCCTAACCTGCCTCCCCTGTAGACACGCCTATGGAAAGATCTAAATCGGGGACAATGTTCATCAGATTTTAAAAAGCTTATTCCAATACATATATGCAGTGCCGTATTTCCCAGTAAACACTATAAGCTAGTGCTTAGGGCGGCGAAAAATTTTTAAAATTACATTTTTATTATGTATGTAACTAGAACTAAAATAAATGCAACTAATTATAGAAGGTTTTATTTTATTAAAGCCGATGGGTACTAGGTACTAAGTATTTAGCTTTGAATATAATTTAAAAATTAACTATTTAAGCATTTTTTATTACCATGTTTTTTTATCATATTTGAATAATTGTGAATGTATGTGTGCATTTTTATAACAGCTTTATATTCTTATTTAACACCATTAAAATTTTAAGCAATAAAGGAAACAACTATAATTATGTGCTTTAATAACATTTTTTAGACTAGAAAAATATTTATATTAAAAGACGGCAATTTATTTAGTGCTTAAAGCGGCACAAAGGTTATATCCGGCTCTGCATATATACATTTGCTTAAAAATCCGGTCCCTAATTATAACCTACGATTGAAAATTGTAATTCCAAAAATACGATGAAACATTGAAAATTAAGTGAAAAAAATATAATTTATTCTAGAATGTCAAAAATTATAAAAATAATATATATATATATCTTAGATAGAAATTTTTTTTAATCCAATGACATTTCATCTTATATACCATTTTCATTTATTTACTGGATACTAAAAATTATTTTACCACAAGATCTCTTTCTTTCAGATTCAAGCGAAAACGAAGATCAATAAGTAACTAAATAAATAATTGTTATGTAACTTGTATGTAAACAAACTTGTAATAGCATGTAATTATGCTGAAACATTTTAATTATAATAAATAAAAAAATAATAAAAATTATTTTTGTAAGTATTTAATTTTTTTTAAAAATCTACTAGTTACAATCATTAAAATTAGACAGTGTAAAACAAAATACAATAAATTTATTTAAAAACCCAGACTAAAGAAGAGGGATATAAGAGGATCTAATTTTCGGAATTAACTGTGAGGAGAGGATCAATTTAGAATTAAAAGGGTTATTGTGAGAATTTATTAGAATAAAGAGAGAATTTTGTTTAGGAATAAGAGAAGAGCAGTGAAAAAGAATACTTATGGGAAATATTATAAATCGATTCGGAAGTGTGAAGGATAAAAAGAAAATAATCATTAAAGAAAAGCTTATAAGAATGGAAAAAATGTTTTAGTTAAATATATATTTATAATACTTTAATTGAAGCCAGATAATCGTCTATTATATGATTCTAGAAAACTTTATCAATAACGACAACCCACAACGAAAACAATTAATACTATAATATATTACTCGTTGTATATGAAACGATCAAATGACACAAATTTATCACTGTCAAAATAGGTCATTATATCAATATTTAAAGTTGTATAAGTCTTTATATTTAATTAATAATAATAATATAATTATATCTAATAACAATGTAAAACCTTTTATCCGTGACACTAATTTGTCACTGATTTAAAATCATCATTAATTACGATAACACGTATATGCAACTTTTCAGCTATATCTTTATATATGTCCTTAAAAAAAATGTTTTATATTTTATATCCACTCTTTCAAAAACCATTCTTCCTTATATTATTAATCACTATTGTGTTACACAAATAACAAATATAACTTTCATTTTGTTTTAATGATGTCTTGTTTATGCTTTTTTTTAAAAAAAAAAAAAAACATTAATTCTGAATTAATTTATTCCCGCATATTTGGCCTTCGGGCTTCGTTCCATGAAATTCGTATATTTTAATTGATTGTGTTAATAAAAATATTTAAAAGCAATTGTGAAATATTAAAATAATCGTAGGTTGTATGGGGGATTTAGTTTAGGTATGGGAGAATTTTATCCAACTTCCTTGAGATTTAACCAAATAAATTATTTATGTATGTATTATTAGTTAATAAATATCAACAGTATTTGTAAATTAAGAGTATTATAATTTATAATGATTTAATAAATAGCATAAAATTCATACATATATTTTTTTCTTGGCAGTATTCAAAAATTCATTCCCACTTATTTAATTAATTTTTAAAATAATAATAATAATAAAACACGTTTATAAATCTTTATAATTTTATTATTCAAACTATAATAATACTATAATCATTTTTTATATTAAAATGAATTTCTCACGCTTATAATATAATATAAATTACGAGCCACATTAACTACGACAAAAAAAAATTAATATATCCGTAACTAGTTCTGTAACAATGCAAAGAAAATGTTTATTCTTTAAAAGTGATTCGATGCCAAATAATATTAATTTATTCATCACAACTTGTTTTTAATAAATAATTTGAGTACCTATATAAATAAGCAATCATTTTTTTGCGGAACGTATGTTTGATGAGTTTTAATTTCTGTTATCACATATTTACCTCGTAGGACGTAAAATTACTTGATTTGAAATAACTCGAGCTAATTTTTGTTATACATTTTTAAAAGTTAAGTATTAAATTCAAAAAACGGTAAACAATTTCACTCGTCTTTTCTATTGATTGCGTTTCGTCATTTCACCCAAACAGGATATTGTTCCGTATTTACAAATACTTAATTGGCGACTTTCCAGTGTGCGCCACTTCATAAGTGGACGATTTTCGAGTCTCCACGGACCCTAGTTCAAATTGCTTAAAATGCGCAGTGCAGACTATACGTTAAAATATGGGGTTTTCCCTGTACAAGAATCTTATTTTTGCAATCATAAATAATCAGTAGTGGTTATACATGGTGTTCAAGGGGTGGGGGGCGAAAATAAAGCCAACCTTCCCTCACCCCATAGCATTTATATATATATATATATATATATATAATATGAAATATACATACGGATTATATAGTATGTATAAATGTATAATTTTTATATATTAACAATATTAACACACTTCAATATTAATGTATTAAAAAAAATTTATAAATATATCGACTTAAAAAATGTATCTTATAATAATTATATAAAATTTGTAGATAGATGTTGTTGGGCTACCGATATACTAAATTTAAAAAACCATATCCCGAGAGGGGACCTTATCGCCCCACATCGATCCACCTTATCGCCCCCCTTAATAACCATCAATGTAAATAATATTACATCCGGATAGAGAGAAATAAGTGCAGTAGGGTTTATTAAGCCGATTGGATAGTACATTGTAAGTTTAATTATAATTATTTATCATTGTAGTAATTAATCAGTGATTATTTTACGGTATTTATTTGTGTATAATATTGTTCCGATCGATTCTTTGATAGTTACGCACTATATCCATACAATAGACAATACACTTTGAGTGAGTTGTATAAAACCAAAATCTTTTTTGTCCATTTTAGAGTTTTAAAGTAGAATAATACTCGCCTATTTCGTTAATCAGCCAAATTGTTCGACGATTTTCCATTTTTCGTTAATTATTGGTTTAATTCATTGTTCACTAATATAGATTCGACCAGAAGTATTAGACATTATGAACACATGATGACCAGAAGTATTAGACATTATGAACACATGATGACCAGAAGTATTAGACATTATGAACACATGAACCAAACGTGTGAAATAGTACTGTGTATAAAATGATCATTGAAAGAAAACTAACTACAAGTACATTTGTGTATCATATTCAATGCGGTTAGTTTTTTAATGTTTATAGAATGAGTAGGCCTCGGAAGTGTTGCATTCGCAACTTTTTTTTTTCTGTTGTTCTGATTTATCGATAAGTAAGACATAAATTTATCCCATGTAAGTACTAATTAAAAACTAAACATTTTTAGTGCAATTTTATGCAATTTTTAGAATTTTTCGATTTGATTGCAATTTTGTTGATTTTGCTCATTCATAATGCAATTTAGATACTTATTATTTTATTATTACTCATATTCATGATTAGAAATTTTTATTTTTTATATAAGGAATAAAATAACGATGGGGACCGTATTATATATTAATATATGTCATAATAATATAATAATAAATAATAATTAATCTTTATTTCGGGGTTTGTCTATTGTAATGACAGTGGTAGAAATATTATTTGTTAGGACAATGCACGAGTTTTGTACAATTTACTGTTCTCAAATTGAAGATTTTCGAGTTTGAAAACTTATTAAAATCATTTATCGTGCATTTTAATGTAAGTGAAAATACAAAGAATTGGAATAGTTATAACTAGGGCTGGAAGGTTGATTTAAAAATATTAAAAAATAACCTAAAAATAACAATAAATGTCCTTAAAAAAAGACCTAAAAAATTTATAAATATTTGTTTTAAATTAATATAAATACATTTTTGTAAAATATTTTACTCTATTTTACTACAAAATGTTGTCAAAACTTACAAATTACTCAAAATATGATTTAATAATGACAACAAATGTCCTTAAAAAATGAAATAAAAAAATTACAAATATTTGTTTTATAAATTTATCAAAGCTCACAAATTACTCAAAAATCAATATCATTACATTGTACAAGTAGAGCATATTTTATGTTATTAAAAGTAATTGAACGTCGATTATCAGTTTATAAATATTTATATTTGAAAAAACTTCTCTCCACGTCCACTGAAGTGATTGGAAGACTCAGACGAGCACTAAACGATATTTTATTTTTTGACATTTCGAAAAAAAAAATTTTTTAATTATTCAACTTTTTTTTTTTATTAATAAAATATATTACAATCTGTTTACACACAAAATAATAAGTAACAATGATGATAATGATTAAAGAAGACATGTAGCACATGAAAAGGAAACTGTCCAGTGACAGAACCTCAGAAAATTTGAGTTTGGGCATACAATTTTATTTTATTATTTTATTTTAATTTTAGATTTAGTTTAGAAGATCCTTAGCCCAATTTCTTTTTAGTTGTCGAGGAATATTAAGAGGTAATGTGAGAGAAGACATGTTGTTGATAAAGGGGTTAGAATGGTTAATTAATTTGGAATGGAATTTTTTATAGTAGCTTTTGGCAAGTTCATTTACTGTTGGAAGTTTTAAGTCATAATGGAGAGCTGAATTTGTGATATACCACGGAGCACCGGTTAAGAGCCTTAATGAGATGGATTGGAAGGCTTGGATGGGGCGGATATTAGCTGGTTTCGCTGGGCCCCATATTTGAATACCATAGGTCCATATTGGTCTTATGATAGATTTGTAAATTAATATTTTATTTTTAAGATTTAATTTCGATTTTAGAAGAGGTCGGAGTAAATGGAGACGGGAGTTTAGTTGTTTACGTTTATTTTTTGTATGATTTGCCCAAGTTAGCCTTTTGTCTAGAGTGATACCTAGGTATTTAGTTGAACGATGTAGTGGACTAGGTTTGTTATTAAATTTGAGTGAGGGACATTCTTTTTTCTTAAGGGAAAAGTTAACCTGTGCGGATTTATCGTCATTAATTTTAATTTTCCAGTTTTTTGCCCAAGACTCAATTAAATTTAAGTGCAATTGTAAGTTGTGTGAAGCGGTGTCTGAGTCATTATTTGAAGCAAATATTGCTATGTCGTCAGCAAATGTGGCGAGGAGAGTTTGATTCGAAGTGGGCATATCAGAGGTATAGATATTATAAAGTAAAGGAGAGAGATCACTACCCTGAGGAACACCTGCCTTAATTTTTTGGATAGTAGAAAACTCATTTTTGTGGCGTAATGAAAAAGACCGGTTATCAAGATAAGATTTAATTAAAAAAAAAGTAAGGTGAAGGGAGAAAGTGCTTAAGTTTGAAAAGAAGTCCGTCATGCCAAAACGCGATCAAAGGCCTGTGATATATTGAGAAATACCGCAGGGCAAAATTGTTTTGACTCGAAAGAGGATGAAATTTTATCTACGATTCTGTGGATTTGTTGAATTGTATTATGTTTTCGACGAAATCCAAACTGAGATTTAGGTAAAATATTTTGTTGATCAATTAGTGACGAGATTCTATCAGTGGCGTGCCCAGCAGGTAGGCCTGGTAGGCCCAGGCCTACCCTGTTTTCAAATAATAATTATTAATATTTTTCAAGAAACATAATTTTATACATTTTTTTGCTTCATAATACGATATGTAATTGAATCATTTTGGAACAAAGATTATTTATTTATTACCCACTTATAGCAAGCGTTTTTACGTTATTAATAATTCTTTCCTTCGTCGCAAACAATTGTAGCCACAGTAATGCTTATCGGCTAAAAATAGTAAATAATAGACAATAATACCTACACCCGAAGTGAGTTATTTATACATTCGTCACTGGCCGTTCACTGCCGACAATCGTCATTTGATATAAGATAATGAATATGGTTTACAAAATATGTTATTTTTTGGTATTAATAATTTATTAGTTTATTACAGTGTGTACTGTGTACTGTGTAGACGTATTATAGTGACTTGTGTGTAACTGAGCCGATAGAGGAAATCGTTTTATTCGTTTTGTCTGTTTTTGTTTATGTACACTATTAGAATAACCTAAGTACGTTTTTATTTTATATTGATTATAACTTGACTAATAATTAAATAAAAATAAAAATATGATTAGCCAGTTTTTTAAACCTATTCCGAAACCCACAAGGACATTGAACGATGATGATACTACAATAGATCAACCACAAACAAAAATGTTAAAATTAAATGTTACCTCAACTTTTAACGAGTCTTCTATTTCCTCGTCTAGCTTAAATGTGCTTGATATTAGCTTAAATAGTGATGAACAACCTATTCAGCCGATTATCAATTTTCCACGTCGTAAAATTTGTGAAAAACAACGTAGTTTTCAAAGTTCATGGTACAAAGTTTATCCTTGGATTGAATATTCTGTTCAATTGGATGCAATTTTCTGTTTTTTTTGTCGTCATTTTACTAGTTCTATATCTCGTGAAAAGCATCAAGATGTTTTAATAGCCACAGGATATAATAATTGGAAAAATATTTCGGGGATGGCAAAAAAACATAACTCGGCAGATTCGCATAAAACATCGTTAGCCAAATATCAAGGTTATATATCATCAAAAAGTATAGGAGCTGTTACAACTCAAATGAATAGTCATGTCGAAGAGAATATAAATAAAAATCGAGAAGTATTAAAAAGTGTAATTCGTTCAGTTTTGTATTGCGCACGACAGGATATAGGTTTACGTGGTCACAATAATGTAATCGAATATTCAAATGAAGACGAACACGACTTAGAAACTACAAAAAATCAAGGTAATTTTAAAGAACTATTAGATTTACTATGTTTGGAAAATGAAAAGTTTAATATAAATTTAAAGTCCCTACCTGAAAATGCTAAATATACTTTAAATAAAATCCAAAATGATATTTTATTTGCGTCTTCAAATATCATTTTACAAACTATTATTAGAGAAGTGAATGAAGGTAGTTCGGTTTATAGTTTAATTGTTGATGAAGCTCGTGATGCGTCAACATTTGAACAAATGTCAATATGTATCAGATATGTACATAAATTAACTATAAAAGAAAGGTTCTTAGGATTTGTACAAGTAGAAGAATTAGATGCACTAGGCCTAACTAATTCTATTATCGAATTTTTAAATTCAGTTGGTTTAGATATTACAAAATGTATAAGTCAATCCTACGACGGTGCATCAGTAATGTCTGGTTCTACCAATGGCGTACAAGTAAAAATTAGAGAACTTTCTAAAAACAAATACCCTTATATACATTGCTATGCACATCGGCTTAATTTAGTTTTGGTCGATGTTGCTAAATCAGTTAAGATTGTTGACAATACTATTGGATTGCTTGAAGCAATATATGCATTTCAATCGAGTTCAACTTTACGTTATAAAATATTTTCTGATGTCCAAAAAGATTGTGAAACAATTTTAAAAGTCCCTCAACATAGTGATACTAGATGGGTTGCAAAATATAAAGGTATTCATTTTTTTTTAATTCGTTTTGAACATGTCATAAAAGCTTTATCACAACTGTCAAGTAGCTCAAAAAAAAAAAAAAGAGACCGTAGAAGCCAAAGGATTATTAAACCAATTTCGATCGTTTGACGTATTATTTGTTTTAACATTTCTTGATAACCTTTTATCAACTATCAACATACTTTCAATACATTTACAATCTTCTTCTCTTGATATAATTAAGTGTTTAAATTTAATTGATGCTACAATAAAAGAGCTTCAAAGTTTACGTTCGGATGAATTTTTCAATAACTTTTATAAAAAAGCTCAAATTATGGCTTCAAATTTAAATATCTCTATGGATAATTATGAAAAAAGACAGAAAAATATTAATAGTACATTAAGTGATTATGTAATTACTTCAACAATTGGCTTAAAATGTAATAAAACTACGACTCAAAAATTGCGAATTATGTATTTTATAGTAATAGATAATATGTTGAATGAAATGAAAAAAAGATTTAATAAAAATTCAGAATTTTTAACTGCTATTTCAGTATTCAATCCGATATCGACAAACTTTTTAAATGATGATTTTGTTTTAAAGTGTATAAATTATTATGGAGATGATAATTATTTCTCTAACCAAGTAATAAGTCAAAGCAAATTAGCAAAAAATATGTACAGTAGTTGTAAAAATATTTTAGATTTTTACAACGAAATATGCATTATGGGGCAGTCATTTGGAGAAATTAAAAAAGTCATTGAACGAGTGTTAGTTATACCTGTAAGTTCAACATCGGCGGAAAGAAGTTTTTCAACAATGAAAAGGATAAAAACTTATTTACGAACATCTATGTCTACTACACGTCTTCATAATTTAGTGTTAATTTCTATTGAGAGGGAGTTAAGTTTTGAATTAATTCAGGATTCTACAAAGATTGTTGACGAGTTTGCTAAATTGAAAAATCGAAGACTTCAATTCACTAAATAAGTGTTATATTTTATATTTTTATGTACTTATAATTAAAACAACTATTTTTTCATTTGCATTCATTTAGGTATTATTCAGTTGTATAAAAACTTAATTTTATTTTTTAATATGTAACTTTAAGTATTATTAACAAGTCAAATAGGAGGAATAAAATGTGTTGTATTATATTATTTTATAATCATTTTTTTCTAATTCAATTTAAAAATATTATTAAGTTTCTAAAAAAAAAAATAATGTATATTGTGTACATATATAAACTAAAATAATTATAACCGGGCCTATCCTACATTTTAATCCTGGGCACGCCTCTGGGGAGAAGACAAGAATGAGTTTACTAGGTCAGTGTGGTCTGGCATAGGGATTACTTCTGGATGAGGAGAGAAAGTTGAAAATATGTGGGCTCCAAAGAGATTGGCTTTCTCTAAATCAGTGATAGCTAATGATTTGTCGGGATGTTAAGAGGAGGGATATTTTCACGTTGATTTGTTAGCTTTTTTGTCATTTTCCAGAGGAAGCCTTTATTAGGAGACAGAGTACTTAGGTATAGACTAAATTGTTCAGATCTATATTTCGTCAATTGAGATTTAAGATCGTTTGATAGATGATTGTAGGCAGTTTTGTGTTCAGGGTATTTCGATCGTTGCCACAAGGATCGAGCACGATGTTTGGCTTTTATAAGATTGACTAAGTATGAGGAGAGCGAGATGTGGGATTTAGATTGATTTTTTTTTTTGAGGTGGTCAAGGAAGAATGAGAAACTGCATTTTGGATAGTTTTTGTTAATTTGGAGATTGCTAGGTCAATATCGAGAGGGCATTTTAGAGTAGTATTTAGAGACAAAGATTCGTCTAATTTAGCTTGAAAAAGTTTCCAGTCTACAGGGCCGGATGAGAGAAACGGGATAGTAGTGGTAGAGGCAATTTTAGCGTCTAAAGTTAATAAAACAGGAGAGTGGTCGCTTGATAGGTGCTTAAGATTTGTTATAAATTTGTTTAAACTATTTAGAATCTGTTTAATAAAAAAGTCGAGAATGTCGGGGGATCCGTTTGCATGTGAAGGCCAATAAGTTGGTTAATCAGGGGAGATAAATGATAATTTGTGTTTTAGAATTGATGTATGGAATAGCCTTCCTCTTGTATTAGTATATCTACTGCTCCATTGAGAATGCTTGGCATTAAAATCACCACCTATTATAAGAAAGTTGCCATACATTTATGGCCAGAAGAGCATCGTCTAAAAAGTTAAAAAAAAAATAATGCAAAATGCATTAACTTCCGAGCCCTAATTATAACCAAGGTTGTGACTACTTGTAGCATTTACTTATTGTTTTCGTCAATTCTAAAATTCAAAAATGATTTTACCAAAATGAGTTTCGTTGTAGATTGTTTATATAAAAATATAGAAACTATAGCTATTTCATATAAAAAATTTTAAAATGTATATTTTCTTATGTTTTGTCGTAAATACTTATTATTTTATAATTTAATTTTTTTAAATCTTATCTTAGTAATTTTCAATCTTCAATTTAATATTGAACCAGTTTGATGATTTTAATTTAAATAAAATTTACATGTCTAAAACTTAAGTGTTTTAAATATTTGAATTTGAAATTGAATATTTATACTAAGTTAATTTATTTTTTGTTATAGTAAAAGGAATATAAAACTTATTTTTTGGTTTATTATATCAATATTTATTTATTATTTTAATTAAAGGGTTTTTGATATTTAGGAAACATTTTTGATAATTTTACTGTATATTTATATTTGCTTGTATTTTGAAATTTTTGTGTGCATATTTTAATATTTTTAATTCTATAACTTCACAAATCTACTTATATTATTTGTAAAGTAACCGCGTTTATTAATTGGCTAACATTTTTCTAAAAATTTGTATTACAAAATAAAATGAATTTCTATTTAAGTATATATTTCATCAATCATATATATTAATATACGCTACACTGAATCGTTAATTATCAATAATATTGTGTTTTTATTGTATTTTAGTTTTTAGCAGAAAATCTCAAGGAAATAATCAAACAATATGTGATTTTAATCATTCTTTATCTATTTAAAATACTTTATAGAGTATCTCGTATGAACTTTAATAAACTGTTGGTTCAAATAAAAATATAGTTGGTAGTTGTAGTTGATATTCTTAATGTAGATTAAACATACAAGTAGATTAGATTAAAAAACAATAGGAGTATAGAAGGAGAAGCATAAAACTCTTTATAGTTCACCTTAACGAGAATAGGATTTCAACACACCTATATTAATTTAACCCAATGGTCGAACTTATATACTATATGTTAATATCACTAAACATTATCTAATATTAAGATGAAATGTGTACCGAAGCGTATTTGATGGGTTTGCCAGGACTACTGATAAAATAAAGGGATTGCCCGCACCAGAATTTCCAAAGACCATAGCACAGCGGCACATAATTTGCAACATTATTAAAATCACCGTTGGTTTTTTTCGCGACATTTAATACGACAAACGAATAACAGTAAGTAGATACAGCCTAATATCTAAAAACTAGTGTTATACATTTTTAATCAGTGGCGGTCCTTGATAAATTCCAAGGGGGAAAGAAAATATTTTTCACATAAAATACAATCCTTAAAAATAGTAGCCATAAAAAAAAATAGTTTGTTAAATTTAAAAAATTAATTCATATAATATTAAAAAATAATAGTTTTTTTTGGACTTGTAATAAAATACCTAAAATAATGTTAATCGAAGATATATTATCAGGTTTTTGTTGTAACGTTATATTGGTCTAGGGGAGTGACCCGCCCCCCATAGAACTGCCACTGTTTTTAATGAATAAGTTAGTAAATTATTTTAATAAATTTCTTGAAGTTTTATAGAAAATTATTTAATCATTTTAATTAAGTGTTAATTTCATTTTCCACACAAAAATATATTTTTACAAACAACCATGTATTTGTATAGTAAAAGGGTGATTACTCATAATTTCTTTACTCTAAGTTCGATTAATAAAAATACAAAAAATAAATGAACAAAATTTTAACTTTTAGTGTTAAAAAAAGCTAAATATATTTTTTCATTCAGTATTATGATTTTTGAAGTTAAAATGTTTGTTTTATCTAGAAAAATACATTTATATGATATTTTGACAAAAACATTGAAAATACATCAAAAATAAAATTTCAAGTTAAAAAAATTGTATCTTAACTTAGTAAATGTTGTTCGTTATGATTATGTCCAACTACTTATGAAGTTAATATTATTATCATGGATATGTTTAAGTTTTAAAGTGGTTAAAATTACTAGGGGTAGAATGTCACATATGAAATCGATACGTATTATATGAACAAGGCAATAGTTACTGTCTCAGAATGAATCATCCCGAACGAGTCGAGAAAGGAAATAAAAATAATGCGCATACATAAACATGGTAAAACATATTAATTCTTCTAATTTATAAAAATATAAAAATGTTGTTATTAAAACTAGTAAATCACGTGTAACAAGTGTAATTTCTCAAAAAACTAAATAGGTTTATACTCCGATGTTAACACCACCATAAATATGAACGACAAGTTAATCTGTAATCGAAAAAAATTAATCAAAATAATCGAAAACAGTTATCTTATGAGGTTGGTTGATGATAATTAGTAAGCTATGAAAAATGCGGCTTCGAAAAAAATTTGCTAAAATATCTTACTATAATGTATTTTTAAAGACAAAGATAAGTAAAAACATATATCGAAGAATAATATCATTATTAACTGCATATATACCTTAACGTAAGATATTAATAAAAAAAAAGTATAACCGGTAGATTTCAGTTATACGTATTCTTTGTTTTAGTGTAGTTAGGGTAACATGTGCAATAGCCATATCAGCTATTTTTTCTAGCTACTGTTATGCGCTTCTGTGCAGTGACAGTGTCACTCAAGTATATCAATTTGGGTTTCATCGTTTTGGTTACTTATATGCCTCTGAAATTAAGCGATGTTTATTTTAAAACTGAAGTTTTTTTATCTAAATCTAACATGTTTGTAAGCGATCATGGATTTGATATTCTTATAAATATTAATTTTGAAGAGTAGACTAACCTACTTCTTATAAGCACACAGACTTCAATTTTTACTGAGCCATTAAAAAATAAAAATATCCTCCCGTTGTCGAATAATGTGATTTTCGAATTTTTTCAAACTACATAATGAACAGAGTTTTATATTTGTTCGTTAATCTATTTAGAAAATTTATTTTTTTGTCACAACGCATACACGCATGATTCCTATCGTCTTAAAATACTTACATATGCATCGTATTGATTCCGTTACACGAGGTGCATATAGTACATTTTTTCGGCTGCCAACGTTTAATTTGATATAATAATCATTTTAAGTTAAGTCCGAAATATTGATAAAAAACTTTCCGAAACCGATAGTACACTTAGCATTCGATCATTAGTTTTCAAATCTTGGTATCCTGTGATGTGAAAAATAACACAACTTGTATTATTATATAACCGGTAAATGCAATTTAGTTGAGCAAATTAGTAGAAATAAATAGGTATTCATGTAATATATACATTGATTGATTATTGAGACGTTTTTGGGACGACAACCAAACATATTGACAATAATCCAATAGTTCAATAATGTCAAAATATCTAAAGTTGAAATATGTAAATAAATATAATATTTAATTGACAAATACTTATACTTCATCAAAAATATAAAATATATACGAGTATTTTTCTTTAGATATTTATTGTTTATATTTATAATTATTATTATTAATTATTAATATTAATTATTGAAATTGAATTATTGAATTAACTATCATTATTATTAATAATGCGATGTTTAACTATTACACAATAGGCAAATTCTTCTGTAGTCGTTCAAAAAACGTCTTAAGAATCGACCAACGTGTAGGTATATTAATTTAATATGTATATTGTTTATACTTGTTTTGGTTCATTGACTCAATACGAGCATATATTTTATTATGCTAATAATAATATGTTAATAATATATATGCAATCGATACTTCAGTTAACAAGAACATAGGTTGTGTAATATTACATATATCACAGGAAGCCAGAGTTTAATAAATAATGACCTAGTGTTGAGCGTATTATTGGTTCCGAAAAGCTTTTTATCAATATTTCAAACTTTACTTAATTTTGTTAGATTGAATATAATTTGTTTTCGAATTCTATTCTCCCCGATAATTCGAAAATTTAAATTTAAAAGGTTTGGATCGCGAGTTAATTCGCAAGCACGCCGCAGCTGATAAGCCGGTCGAATGATAAATTGTCGGTTCTCTGGATTTAAAATGTTAAAAAAAAGTATCTTCTATTATATCTTTCTTCTTCCTGATATTTTGTTATAGACACATATTATTTATTATTTTAACACCAATCTTGAGTTTCATCATGTATGTATAAAATAAAATTATTCAATAAAATTATTGACAGTGATACTTAAATCCATTTCTCTTTAGATTCGATTTATTGCAACTTAACTATAGGTCGAGAGTGTAACCAAGGGAGGGTGTGTTACAGGTGTAGTAACACCCCCCTGACTATGTTATACTTATAAGTCTTATAAAGGTAAAAATTCATCATTAACTGTGATGAACACATATTTATCATAACGAAATATATACATATTACGATAACAGTAATATAATACCGGAACCCGGCTTTTCATTACAGTTTTTTTCTAATAAACTAAAGCCGTGATTTTGTATCTTTTCATACACGATTTAAAATATATATATAAGAGACAACATGTATATATGAAATTTTAATATTTAAACATTTTCTCATATATTAATATAATACATAATAATATAAAATAATATAATATAATTAATATAATAATATAATATACAATGTATAATAATAATACAATATATAATAATACACATGAATAAAAATTCATGTATAATACATTTAAATATTTGTATACTTAAATTTATTATACAAGTATTTGTATACTTGTACAATGAAGTATACGTTAGGTTATTATTTCGTCGATTAATTTTAAATAACACCCCCTTTTAAAATACCTAGCTACGCGTCTGACTAAACATTTCATACATGATTTATTTTATACATATTTTTTGTACGCACTTTTGGATTATGTTAATATTTATGATACTTCAATTATTACATTAAACAACAAAATATTTAAAAAATATCGCTTTATATTTTACTTTAATATAGTCAATAATTCATATGAATTATATATCTAACATTTCGTTAATGCACGTAGGTAGATAGTAGATCGAACTATGTAAGTAACATAATTATTCATTAATAACCGTGAACCATTTAACATGAATACCAGATTTAAAAGCCATTTGGTGGTAACTTAAACCCTGTCACATTTTTGGACACGTGAAAATTAATTACCGAGTTGATACTTACGAACAGTACCAGTGCACGAAATATAGGCCACAGAATAGTATTAAAAAATAAAAATTATAAACTAACATTTAAAATAGAGAAAAATATTATTAGAATTTAATCACGTCTCACGTTTTTTTCCCTATTGAACTTGATTTTTTTATAATATTTATTTTCAATAAATTAATGCTTTAATTTTGTTTTTATTTAAGGGGGCTGGAGCGCTGCATGTTTTAAGGAATAATATTTAGGCAATTCATATTACATGTACATTTGGAGTGTATCGATGTGTGAGTAGTAAATGAACATTAGTGTGTGTAATCCGTTATCGCATTATTGTTATTATCTGTTATCGCAAATGGCCAGCGACTAAAATACGAATTCCCGGAACTCCAATAATAATCAAACATTTTATCTTTATACTATATTCATTTACTTATCCGGCATATCTGTTTTGATGATTCAACAATACAATTTAATATCATAATAGCTCATTTAAATTGTAAATATAAAATATTATACATAAAAATCAAATATCAATTTTCAAAAAGGTAATACATTTTGAGGCAATGCGGCAAATTTAGTGTTGTTTAATTTTAATGTATGGTAAACTTAAAAAAAAATCAAATTAATAATAAACTAGAACAAACAATTATTTGTGTTTGTTTTATGTTTGTATATTTTTAATGTTTTATTTTAATTCTTCTTTTATTAACTCCTTCAACAGAAAATCCATATAAAATGTGGTGAGCTGAGACACTATTTTTTCATTCCAAAAAGTATCGTTTCTTTTAATTTTTTCAAATAAAAACCCTATAAATTATAAATTAATAAATGTAAATAGGTAATTAATTATAAACTATTTATACAAATTGATTAAATACCTTTTGGTGTCCAAATACAAAAATAACAATACATTCTACGAGCAATGTGAAGTTGACCCTGCACTTGATAATAGTAGTTATCTGTTCTATTCAAATGCAATTTTTCATTTATTATTTTACAACTTTTAATTTTTTTATTATTGATTCCTTCTTCTGGCGTCATATCTTTGGCAATTGCTGGGCATTTTATTTCGACTAATGAATCTGATCCGATCAAACCATCAGGCGATGCAGCTAGGAATGGGTGATTTAAATCTATTATCAATCCTGATTTTACAATTTTTTTATTGATTTTGTTTTCCAGTTGTTCAATGGCAATCATTTCATGCTCTATCCCGTACCGAGTAGCTGCATTACCTTTAAATGTTCCAAATAATATTTGGTTTATGGTATTAATACGTGAAGTAGATTCTTGAATTTTATATAAAATCTGTACTTACTTATTCTATGAAATTCGTTATTTTCATTAGTCACAATCTTGCGATTTCAAAATTTTCGTTTCGGATATTAATAATCATTTAACAATAAGTTAAAAATTACAAATATTTATAATCTATTTAAAAATCAGCTTTATTCTTAGCAGTCAAAGAAATGGTTATAAAATATACCAAAAATACTGCTTGGTAAATTAATTCTATTTCGTTTAGGACATTGTTGATTATACAACGGAAAATCGGTAATTAAACGGTAACATGTTGTACCAATATAAATGTAAAAATGTGTTCAATACACCTACTAAAGATAATTAATAAAGCTTTTGATGTTTATCAATTATTATTATACGATGTTTATCGCGTAAATACGCCTTCCAACCTCATCAAGTCTCAATACATTTTGATGACGTTTTTCCCAAAAGTTTTAAACTCCAAGTAAATCCAATGAGATTTGTACGAGCAATTAATTATTTAATTACACTACGTTCCGATCACGTTTATAATCGAAACCCAACAGAAGTTTAGTAGTGAGGGCAAAACAGAGAAATACGAACTATCATACTAACAAAAATGTACGTTTCCATGAATAATTTTCCGGCAAAATATCAATCCATGTGAAATGACTCATATTTGATTCTAAATCATTTTTATTTGCTCTTCATCGATAATGTTGTTAAACTATTGCTTCTTTCAAGTTATTTATATATATATATATATATATATACAGGCACGTACACAAAATAAAATTTCGGGGTTGGAGGTGGGTGGGGTTATAAAATATAGCAATACAAACTGTACAGCAATATAATAAAACAATTTATCCTTCCTTACTCATTATTTTTTAATGTGATAATTATTATGCTAAATATTCAAATTTTATGTATGTTATTTGTTTAGAAGTATGTATTAAGAAATAATAATAATAACAATAAATACAACTTTAAATAATAGCATGTGTTATAAACAGAACAGATATTTATTACATTATTATGCACATAAAATTACATAGGTATATTATACTATTAAGTAGATAGAAGAAAAAAAATTAAACAATTTATAAGTTTATATTAAAAAATTAAAAACTAAAGTAAAAAATCCAATTTTCGTGGTAACCTAGCAAATCTGTCGATAATTTCTTCCACATTTAAATCAAAATTTCGGTATATATTTAGTAGGACCAATCCAGTAAGTCTAATTTCTCCCATATTGTTTCGTAAGTATGTTTTAAGTCTTCGTAGAGTTGAGAATGAGCGTTCAGCAGTAAAAGTTGTAACAGGTAATGTGGCCAAAATAGTCAAAAGACTGTGAATGTATGGGAAAAAATCATAAGAAATTACAGATAAAGTAGTCAACGATGTAGTTGGACGGTCTCTCTCTGATACATTTTTCAATTTTACTAACCATATTTTAATTTCCGCGTCAAATGTTTCATAATTAGGTAAAATATCTTTATAAAAAAGCGCCACCTCTTGAAAATATTTTACATCAGTTGTATTTGTAAGAAAATTTGGAATAAGTGATTGTAATTTAGTCATTACATTATGATGATTAATAAATCTATCTTGTAATTGACAAATAAAATGATCGATAAAAGGTAAAAATATTGATCTTTTATAATATTGTTCCGGAGAATCGGCTGGAATATTGTTACGTGCAGTTTGAAGACCTACAGTTCTTGGTACCTCAATAATTCCTTTCAACATGGACTCTTTTGAATTAAAAAATATTTGTTTAAACTCATCATCGACATTTTTTCGTATTTCTTTAAATATTTGACAAACATCTGTTACTCATAACAATATGACAAATCAATATTAAATTTTTGTAGTGCTATAGATAATGGTAAATTTAAGGAAAAAAACTTCTCAATCACATGTAAAGCTATGATAAAAACTGAGTTATTAATGGAATTTGAAAGCTGAAAAGCTGTACGTGATATTTCTATATTTGAACACCCTTCTAATTTGTTTAAAGCATAATAAATAGCTTTATATAATTCTTTAAATCGAATTGCACTTCTTTCATGTCGATCCACCTATCGCGTTTCACACATTTTTATCAAAGTTTTTTTTCGACTTTGTGGGATATATTCATTAATACATTCAGTCAGTGTTTTTGTTCTTTGCGATGAACCTCGGAAAAAATGTTATTACTGAAGATACAGTTCCAATTAACCACTCTTGTCTTGCTAATTTTCTTCTTTGTACAGCTTCAAATATATTCTAACATATTAGAAACAGCAGAACTCGATTATAAAACACACAGAACTAGGGATATGTATAAGCGAGTGAATGATCTCAGAGGTGGATACAAAAAGAAAGAAAGATTTCTAAGGGATGATGATGGCTCCCTGATAATCACAAGTGAAGAGTTGGCAAAGAAATGGACTAGCTACTTTGAAAAGTTGCTAAACTGTGAAGAACCGAATGAAACCTTTAATTTTAATTTTAATTTTAATCAGGAAATCCAAGAATCACAGGATTGTGAAGAACCGACCTTGGAGGAAATAAAATTACAGATAAACATGCTAAAGAATAACAAATCCCCCGGAGAGGATGACATTCAATCAGAGCTCTTAAAGGAAGGCGGAGAGGAAATGGTAAAGTGGTTATGGAAGGTAATTCACGAAGTCTGGATAACTGAAAAAATGCCTGAAGAGTGGAAGACAGCGGTGATTTTTCCAATTCATAAAAAAGGAAGTAAACAAGACTGCAATAACTATCGTGGGATAGCCCTCTTAAACGTGGCGTATAAAATTTTTTCAAATTGCCTATTAACAAGAATAAAAACAAAAGCAGAACAAATTATTGGCAATCACCAAGGTGGCTTCAGACCTGGAAGATCGACCACAGACCAGATATTTATTTTAAGACAAATATTTCAAAAAATCTGGGAGTTCGATAGAGAAATACACGTTCTTTTTATAGATTTTAAGAAGGCATATGATAGTATCCATAGAGAAAGCTTAATAAACATCTTGAGAGAATTCCATTTTCAGGACAAGATTATAAAACTGATTGGGATAAGCATTTTGGAAACATTTGTCAAAGTTAAGGTTGGAAATACAAACTCAGACCCAATTTTAGTTAAATCGGGATTAAGACAGGGAGATGCTATGTCACCAATCTTATTTAATATAGTAGTAGAGAAAGTTGTAAGAGAGATGAATATTACACCGCAAGAAGGAGTTAAATTCCAGGAATCGTCCATAGGACTTCTGGCTTATGCAGATGATCTGGTGATCATGGAGGATTCACAAGACGGACTAAAAGATTTATTAAACCGGCTGGAGAAAGCAGCACTGAAAGTTGGACTCCATATCAATGAGGACAAAACGGAATATATGGTAATAGGAAGACGAGACACTATAAGATTATATCCAACTCTTAACATCAACAACCGAAATTTCAAAAGAACAAGACAATTTAAGTACCTAGGATCCATACTTTCAGAGAGAAATGAAATCGAAATAGAAATAGGAACAAGAATTCAGTCAGGAAATAAATGCCTTTATGGTCTTGCGAAATTACTGGGATCAAGATCACTTTCAAGAGAGTTAAAATTACAATTATACATCACATTAATACGACCTGTTATTACTTATGGAGCTGAGGCGTGGCCATTAAGGAAAAGTGATGAAAGAAAACTCTTAGTACTGGAAAGAAAAATACTGAGGAAGATCTTTGGACCAGTAAAAGACATGTTTAGTGGGGAATGGAGAATAAGGAAAAATGATGAACTAGAGACACTCTTTCATAAACCCAGTATACTCGAAACAATAAAGAACATCAGATTGATTTGGGCTGGGCACGCCTGGCGTAGTCAAAACCCACTCATACGTATGGTACTGGAGGAGAACCCTAATGGAAAAAGACCGCTGGGAAGACCACGTCGGAGATGGGAGGACGGAGTTAGGGGGATGATGTGAAAGCATTAGGTGGAGGAGAAGATTGGAGATTACAGGCATCGAATAGAGAAAACTGGAGGCAAGGATGTATGTCGGGATGGTCCTAGTGGCCGAGTTTACCGAAGAAGAAGAAGAAGAAGATGTATTGCTGAACGCCTTTGAATTGCCCACTTATCGACGTCACGCCATCATAACCTTGTCCTACAAGAAACTTTTTTTCAAGTCCGAATTCCTCTAGCAACTGAAGTATAGAAGTAGATAATCCTTTACCAGTCATATCGTGAACAATTGAAAATTAAGAAAATCTTCCATAATACAGTTTGACACACCGTCAACGTATCAGACACAAAAAGACATTTGTTCTAATCGAGATACATCTTGTGTTTCGTTTACTAAAATAGAAAAATATTCTGATATTTTTTAATATATTGTCTTGTATTAAATTACCACAAATAGTAATGATTTCATTTTGAACATTAGGACTCGTATAAGATGCAAAAGAAGTAGCGTTTTTTTAATTTTTGTCTAAAATAGAATCAGCCAATGATTTAAATCTTAATAAAGATCTAAAATTCCCGTCATTTGTTTCTATACTTTCATCATATATTTTTCCACTGTCATTATTACCTCTTAAAGCAATATTTTGTTTTTCACATAAAATTATTGTTTGAATTATTGGACGAAGAATAGCTCGATTTTCAATGACCTGTTTTTTTCGTGAAGTATCTATCTCATTTGCAATATTACTCTTTTTGTATTCCATTACTTTAATAAATTCTTCAGAGCGAATGATTGAAAGCTTATGATATTCAGATGTTGAATGGTGATTAAAACGTTCAATGACATCTTTCCATTTTGTAAAATGTTTTATAATCAAAGCACCTAATTTTTGAAGGGTCCCTTTACCAACAGTGTTATTGGCAAATATTACACAGTATTTACACAAGGCACCTTGCAATTTTTAGGAGTAAACAAGCCAAGGAAAACGATTTAACCAATCTATTTTAAATTTCAGCCGCCTTTGTTCTTCGATGGGGAATTGGTAATTTTTGGGTGGTGTCCATGGATTTTTTAATAAATCATATTTTTTTGCATCATTTATATTATTAGAAGTTAATAAAAATAATCCAATATCTAGAGAATAATTTTTTAGCAATTCATTATCTATATTTGTATCAAGTTGGATCTACAAAGCGTTAGGTACATCAACTTCGGTTACGATATTTTGAATATTACTCGATTTACTTTTAGTTTCTTCGTTGTTTTTAATTTTTTTTACACAAAAAACTAAATAATGATGGTTAATCATTATTTCTTTTCATTATAAAAAAAAAATAAATCAAATGTGTAATAATTAATAAATTTAGTTATTTAATCACTTTTCATAAAATACAATTCGCAAAAATAACCATCACACTATTTTACTCACAGTTTATAACCGTTCAAATACCGAACACAGACTAAAACTGAACGATCGTTTATCATAGATAAGAATTTGAATAAGAATTTTTGGTGACCGATCGAGCACGAAAAATAAGATAAGATTATTGACAAAATGTGAGTTTACCAGGTATATTACATATATCGCAATGATACGGTTCTCACATGTGCGTATTTCTCAATAATCACCTCAATCATTCATCTATAATACAATATATAAACTTGTATTTCATACCCGACTAATAAACAAAGGAAACATTTAACAGCAAGTAATAAAAATATTTTATAATAATAGGTGTATAATTTGACTTAATTTTCAAAGAAATAATTTCGGGGGGGAGGGGGTTAAACCCCAAACCCCCCTGTATACGTGCCTGTATATATATATATATATACATAAAACACTTTTATACTCACAAATCTTACTCGATTTTAAATATTGTTCGTTCTTGAAACACAGTCAGAACGTTTTAAGTTCGTTATGTTTTAATAATAAGACTCTTGTGTCATTTTTTTTCTTATTTGAGGTCAGATGAGCTATAATAGTTCTCTACTTTCACGTGTTTCGCATCTCTTTTATGTACACACACTTACATACAAAGAGTTCTTATTATATCACTTCTAATTACATTTACTTTTCGTCTAATGGGTCAAAAATATAAATCGGTAGTCGACATCAAATCTACAACGTTAAAAAATTATTAAAGTTTCATTATACTCGATAGCATTAGACATAGGAATAAACTTAATATTATACAGTTTTGATGAAACAGTAACTATTCCAGGACGTGTTGGTGTGCTAAAATCGTAAAAAAATCATTTGACGCTTCCCCAGGGAAATCGATTATAAAGCAACGAGTAGTGAATACGTGGTCAACAAGTATTGACTCACTAAACATGTACAATATGTACTTTTTATATTTCCGTGCGTTGTATATAAACTATGGAATAATAGTGTAGCTATAGCTAAATATATTATTTTGGTTGTATCAAATGTATAGTATAATACGTATTTGGTTGCATAATATTATAGATACTTCCTTTTATTTCATCGACAAATTAAAATATTAAATCGTTATTACGATTTTATAGATAAATTATAATAATTAATCATAATAAATAATATTAATCAATGAGACAACTGTGTTATTACATAAGTGACAATAATAAGATGTTGTGAGTATATCAGTATGAGTAAATTATGACTTATAATATGGTAATTAAAATTCAATGGTTACATCGATGCAACAATTATTTTCGTTTTATTGTACATTTATATAAATAATCATGGCTCATACTCGTATGTGAATTTTCCATTTGACACATATTATATGATACACAATCGAATATTGTTTTAATTATTATTCAATTATTTAAATACAATATTGGAATCAAATTGTAATTTTAGGATGACCTTTTACATGTTTCGTCTTCCATAATCGTCCATCTTTAATAGTTAATTAAAACGGAGTATAACTTTATACTCGTATTATTATTTTGAATATTTGAATAAATGAAAAAATGACACTTCAACATACCTACCTCAATAATATAACATCAGCAATGGTCCAGTATGCAAGAATGTGATAGTAACTCACTAATAGTAGTTAATAATAGTAGGTACCTATGTATAATTTTTCAATGATTGGAAAAAAATTATATTATAAAAGCAATAATTATATTAATGTTGTTAATAATCATTTTCTATTTTCTCCTAGGAAATAAAATAAAATTTGTGGCCATAAATTATCTCAATTGTAAGAAAAATCAACGACGTAATTAAGCCATCGTAAAAATATAACTATCAATTTGAATATATTTTGTACTGCTATTTAAAGAATCTCAGATTAAATTAATGTTAATTATTTTTTTTTTTTTTGTAATCAAATTAACAAATAGTAAGATTCATACGATATCATAAAAAAATGTAAATAAGATAAAAAAATAGTTTACTCATTTTCTTCGTGGTTTTTTCAATTTCAGCAAAAAAAGAAAAAACATAGGAATGAAGTTTAATATTCCGAATATATGTTATATATATATATATAAGCATGTTCATTTTATTTGATATTTGATAAGACATTTTTAATTCATGTTATTATCGATCTCGTACATTTTTTGATGGAACACCATTAACTATATTTCGGCACAAAAAGCACATATATATTTTAATGTTACAAAACTCGAGTCTTTGATACGAAGGAAAAAAATGTTTTATTACGTGATGTGTTTAAACTGCATAATAACACTTATATTATTATGTTTGTATATAAGATGGTGAATTCGATGTGTATTCGTTCGGAATCATTTTTCGAATACGGTGATGTGTTGTTATTGTTCGTTTAATGGTGTACTCATTGGATCAATGCTTAATTAATATAATGACACACACACCCAAAACCAGTATCATTGCCGGCTTTTTATATAATTACATATTGTTATGCAGCCTCGTATTTAAGAGAGGGCTCGGAGGAGCAATCACCCCTGGCGGCAATATTAAAATTAGGTTTAGGGGCGGCAAAATATAGAAATGGTCAAAAATGTAAAATTTATTTGTAGCTCATTTTATCTAATGAGTATAATACAAAAATATAGAATAAAATATAGTAATATATAATTAGTATAGTAAAAAATATAATTTTATGTTGTCTCTGGTGGCAATTTTTGTAAATACAAGCTTGTTATTATTTAAGCCGTATTCTTTGTTTAGGTATTTCTTTGTTACACTGTTAATCGAAATCATGTCAAATTTGATGTTTACGTATCGACATGCAATGGTGCACACAGATTTTTTTTTCTGGGGGGGGGATCAAGGTAAAAATATAACACATTTTACAATTAACAAAATTATGCAAATCCTTAATATATTTTGACTTAAATAATAGCATTGATAATAGAATAGACCAGCGGTTCTCAAACTGTGGTACGCGTACCACTAATGGTACGCGAAAGACTACATGGTAGTACGCAAAAGGCCGGGTGGTGGCAGAACGGAAATTAAAAATTCAATATTTAACTCATATATTAATTTAAAAATACTAATAAATTTATATTAATAAATAAATAACAATTTTACAGGTATTTTAGTATTTTATTGCCTTTTTAATTAAAATAAATGTATTTAACTGTGTGAAGTTTGTATGGTTCTATTTTTAATCATTAATGGTAAATGACTGATTGATAATATACTCAAGTGGTACGCGAAAAAAAAGTTTGAGAACCGCTGGAATAGACTATTCTACAATCAATGATACTAGGTACTCAATACTAGCTCTTTATATTTCAAACTTGTAAAATTTGTAAATTTTAACCTAGACATTGGAGAAAATTTCGGGGGGATTACAACCCCTTAACCTCCCCCTCCTGCATGCGCCACTGTCGACATGTGTTTTAATTACGACGCACAACAATAATAATGGCACGCCAATACATTGTACATGATGGTAACATTTGATTAAATGCACGTTGAAATTTAACCCATCGAACAGGACGTACAAATAGATAATACGGATCGCCGGACGTCTTGTCTCTTACTACGCCGTATGTATTATATAGGGTGGACGGACATATTATTGCAGCACACGGATGAACTATTGCAGTATGTTATTATAATAGTCGTAATTATAAACATGCTGTGCGTGTGTGTCAAGGGCGGATCCAGAGTCGGGGAACTGTGGGTCAAGCCATTTCAAGAGGCCATTTATTAGGGATGAAACTGAGTTAGAAATGAATATCTTGAAAAAAAAAAACATAATATGCTCATAAAAAGTGTATAAGTATATTTATATTACATTTTAGAATTAGTGATACCACCGATAATGACTTATTTACGATTAATAAATATAATCTAATTTTATCAGCGCAACAAACGTACGGAATAAAATATGATTTACTTAACTTTCTACTAAAACGATATAATTTAAAATATAAATTATAATTTATATTTTAAATTATATTATAATTATTATATTATATTATAATTTTAAATTATTCATAATTATGAATTGAAAAATTTAAAATTTTGAATATACATGGCATTCATTTTTCAAGTAACTCCGATAGGCCAACTGTCCAAGAGTCCAAATCAAGGTCTAAAAAGAGAAAAAAGTTTCCAAGAGGCCAAATTTGTCAACAAATATTAACTGTGGGTCAGTTGACCCCCTGAACCCCCTAGATCCGCCCCGGGTGTGTGTATGTGTATATGTGTATGAAAGTGTGTGTATGTGTGATAGAAAGAGAGAGAGAGAGATAGAAAGAGAATCATTAACGAACTGTTAGATTAATTGCAGTCGACCAATTGGCATAAATTAATTGCAAAAATGTAATTAGTTTGACTATTGAAATATTATTATCTAGTGAAATAAACACACTCTGCGCATACGCAGTATTTAAATAAGCGTGTTATACTCGTACGTATATAAGTGCATATTTATATCATCAGGCCATAGCGTTTGGCCGTATGCACGAATTTATTACCAGAGCATACGGTCTGGAATATAAACGTGTAATTGAATCATTCACTGATTGAATTTATTTCAAGCGCGCGCCGAATTCGAAACAGTCAAATTGTTTTTTTTTTCTTAATTAAAGTCCATTTCGTATAGATATAATCACAATGGATGTGATGATTTTTTACAATTTTTGTTTGTGTAACTAAAAAAAAATCAGCTGTTAATACTGTAATGCAATTATTCTTTTAATTATACGTGTACGCGTGTCATAATTTACATTTACGCTTTTAAGATAATCGTGTTTGGAATTTAGTATAAAAATGTTATTTTGCATTCAAATGTAAACGTCTGACAGTCGTAGGTCACATAAATATTATATGTATTTCATGGGTGGATAATCAAATGTTTTCTCGGGTCACCGGGTAACAAAACGTGATATTTACAATCCCTTATTCTACTAAAAAAAATCCAAATTTCTAGTGAAATTTACGTATGGTTTTGTTTATTTTTTATTATCTTAAATCTCAAATAAATCCTGGTTAACAAATTTATCCAGATGTTGCTACTGTTCGTTATATTAACGCTTATGCGCTCTGATAGATTTTTATTACCACTTTAATATGCTAGATTGGTTTTATAGAGTTCACTTCATTCTGGCAAAATGTATATATACTCATAATATTATATTAGTTGTTTAAACTAAATTAAATTAAATTATATTTAATCTGTGGTCAAAGGTTAATAGCGGTATTATGACTTCACTAAATTATGCAATCAAAAAACATATCTGTGAAATAATAATTTTAATTCATAACTACCGTTATGTTATATTGTACAACAATACATTTTTTTTTTTTTTTAATATAATGTGTATGAGAAAACAGCCAAGAATGTAAACACAAATGCATATTAGTTAAAACCGAGTTCAGTATCACACAAACTTGTTTGGAAATTTTCTAACAAAAAACTATGTATATATATATTTACAAGAACATTAAGAGGAAAGAGTCCGATTAAATCCTAAATTCAGCCTTACAGCCTATACTTACCCACCAATTGCTAGTCAATATGAGGTTTTCCTTTGTACTCTTTTAACTGTTTAAATATATATAGATGTATATTCCCTTCATCATATTCCACATGACTGTTTTTCGAAGATCACTAAACAATCAATTCTCTTCGACGTTCTGAAATATCGACAAAATCCCTTCGTTTTTTAGCTCTAATTTATTCTGTGAATTCGTCATTATCATAATAATATAATTAAATATATAATATATAATTAAATTTATGATGGAGGTTATGGCCTAATTTTATACGTTCATTATTATCAGTTATAGTCGGTATAAAAAATAATACTATAGCCACGATTAAGTCACACACAAAATAATACAAATTAAAATATAAATAAAAGGAATAAATGATTTGTTGTACTTACTTGACTTGAAAAAAAAAAAATGGAATATTACATGCTACTTTTCGGATATACTCAAATTGGTTTTAAATATCAAAATTTAATGGTTAAATATTTTGAAAATATTTGATTAGTATCATGGATAGTTTTTTGTAACTTAAAACATAAGAAAAAAAAATTGAATTCCCCTTGAAAGTTGAGCAAGTATTAAGTCAGTATTCTAAGAACACTGCTTCTTTACATCGATGCAACAAAATAGTACCTAATATTAAAGCAGACTTTACGTTACCTATATACATTTTAACATGATAAAAAAAAGAGTACATATTTTTAGATTACAAATACAAATATTTCAAAAAGTTTGAAAGTTTATCTTGTGTGACTTGTATGATATTCATTGAAAAAGACATTAGTAGTCAGCATATTGGATGAAGTTATCTATCGAATGTTGAAAAATGGTAACACGATCATTAAAAAGAAAAAATATTCTAAATAATATATTAGTTGTTTGTTAACATATATAATATAGTGTTTAAGAAATACTTGTGCATATTTTGAATAAAAACAACAGTTTTGTGTACCTATATATTTAAATATACTTACACAAATAATATTAATTGAATTTCAAACTCTTAAAGACGTAGTAAATATATTAAATCAATACGAATTTTCATCAAAAAATATCTGAAAAAACAGTTATATAAAAAATATGTAAAATTTTTAAATCCGAGTAAAACCGAAACTTGAATTCTGGCCGAGCAACACTATTGAAAACTAAAAAAATATCTATGATATACGATATATATAAAATAATTTTTTTTTTTTAATAAAACTTAAATCAGTACAATTATTTAATTACTTCTATTTTTTAAATATTCCATACTTAGATTATTAGATTATAAATTATTTATTTGATTAATCGATTATAATCGAAAATATTCAAATATTTCATTATTACAGGGGAAAATAATCGCACAGTCCTAATCAAGTAAACAACCCCGTCGGATTTTCAATCCATGGATTTTATTTTTTTTTTACCCCTACGTTTTAATTACGATGATTCAACGCAGAGGCTTTACTCGTGGAACATTGAAAAATGTATTGTAAATAACGTTATGATAATAATATGAACCGCTTGGGAGCGTAGTTACATATATTTACTTGCATATTATGTATACTCTTATTTAATATTTTTTAGTTAGTTGTTACTTGTGATACTTATGCCAAATTATTAATTAAGTATATTTTTATTCGTTTTAATGTCGAAAAAGATCTCTCAGCTGTTGCCAGTAGTTTATATAGGTTTTTATTTCGGAGGTTGCCGATTATGTATTTGATTTTTGGGGGGAAGGAGAGAAAAAAGCACACTATTAGGGCTGTGCGATTATTTTTATAAATCGATTATTTTAATCGATTATTCGATTAATATTCGAATGTAATCGAATAATCGAATAACCAAGCATAACATTTCAAAACAAAAAAATAAATAGGTATAGGTATTTTAGTTAAATATAACAAATAATATATGTCTTCCTAATGGCATTGCTGCCGCCGAAGGTTATCTATTTTTAAATAAAAAAAACAAATAATATTAAATAAAAATAAAACAATAATTATAAGTGTTGCATGTTTGCGCGGGTCTACCAAATTATACAATGACATTTTATATTTATAATCTAAATAAACTGATAATGATTATGGTTAATTATTAGATGCTATTTATATTTTATTATTCATTCGTAATATTCGTAATATTTCTTATTGAATTATTCTTGTTTACCCTGAGTACGGACGTCGGACGGTAAACACTAATTCGTAACTAGTTCGTCTTCATTCTCCATCAGCATTCAGCACATGTGGATTTTAATAATTATACCAAATAATATATTATACAGATTACAGAAATACAAAACAACGAAAGTAAGTACTTACTACCTACTAGTTATAGTAGTTACTAGTGGCTAACTATATCTTATATATACATTGAGGAATTCATATAATTAAATATTTATTATTTATTTCATTAGTACTAAGTACCAACTACCAAGTATTCAATATGAGTGAGGTATGGCAAGTATTTAGTAAAGACGATGTTGGTCTTAAAGTGAAATGCTCAATATGTAAAAAGAAATATGCAAATCCAGGATTAAGTACAACGAACATGTGGAACCATTTAAAATTTAAACACAAGCCAAAATTTATTGAACTTGATCGAATTCGAATTGGATTATCAGGAAGTGCATTTAATCAAGACGTTTCCAATGTTTCCATAGACGAAGATGAGTAAGTAAACACTTATAAGCTCTAATGTAGATCATGATTCAATATAGTAAAATATTAGTTCAATATAAATTTGATTTAAAATACACACAAATTGTAATTATTTTTCACGAGTTTACGATTGCTAAGAATTTTGAATTTTACCGAAAATAGTAAAATATTAAGTCAAATTAAATGTTTATGAGCATTTGAATTACAATATTAGATATACACTCAATTTCTGTTGTACCGATATTCTTATTTTGTTGTTATATAAAAACTAATAATTGTAGAAACTTAAAATTTACACCAAATATTTTATTCGATGGGTCAAAAAAATTAATACAAGGTTCCTCATAAGTTAATCTAATAGCAGATAGAAAATATTAAAAATACATAGGCACGATTCATAAAAACTTTTCTTTTTAAATCTAAGGTTTGAAAATGTAACACAAGATTTCTCACTCATAAGTTTACCTAATTTTATCAATGAAAAAATGTTTATAAACAACTCAAAATAAATTGTTATGAGCATTTTAAGTTTACATTTTTACAAGATTGGATATTCACTCGATTTCTCATGTAGCAATTTTCTTATTTTTTAATTTTTTTTAAATATTTAGCTACCTATATAAAATAATAATTTAAAATAAGGTATGCTAAATACATATAAATATAAATATAAATTTTAATATAAAAATACTCGGGATGCAATTTACACATGTACAAAAAATGTACGGGACGCAATTTAGTATACCTAAAATTACTCGGGACTCAATTTACATCAAAAAGGTACATTGGGACGCAACTTATAGTCACCCAGAAATATTACAAAATTCCGATTTTATCTCATAAAATATTAGTCGTACATTTTTATAGTTAAAAATACATAAAAATTGATTTAATATTTAAGGCATGAAAATTGAATAAAAAAATTTTCTTAAGATTTTCTTTGGCATAAAAAAAAAATTATAACGGAAAGTTGTAAAAAGATTATATTAGCTTCAATAAATGAAATGTTTTCTTTCAGCCATTTTTAATAATAAAGTTAATAAATTATTAAGATATTTAATAAAATTATGTTTCTATTACAAAATAATGTCTCAAAAAAGAAATCAAAATTAAATATTTGTACAAATACTGCACTCTAATTCACATTTCATATGGTAAACACAACACTAAAGAGCTAAATGACTAAAATGAACTGTTATTAATTTATATCATACACGAGTATATTATAAATATAAGTAAAATACATACTATCGGATATATTTAAATAAAATAAAAATAATTACAATTTATATCCCATGCCATTGTTATCTAACTTATAGATGTTTAAAATAGAAATAGGTAGTATGTTTGCACAGGGCTGGATCTAGGGGGGAAAGTCGGGGATTTATTCCCGGACGTAACATTTTAAAGGGTGTAATTTTCGTAATTATTAACAACTAATTTGATATTTTTAACTTCGTTAAATACTGATATTAGGTTAAAACTCAATAAGTACGATTGTATATTGATTATAAGAATACAATTTATTTGAGTATTTGTTTATTAGTCTATGGATAGGGTGTAATTTTAACATTTTACCCGGGCGTAAAAATTCCTAGTTCCATCTCTGTATTTACAGTATGCCTTAGTATAAATGAAACAATGATGTTGGAATTTTCAACAATTATTGAATCAATCATATGTTCAAATAAAAATGGTGAGAAATATCCATCGGTAATTGGACGTCCTAAAGCTACATTACATATGAAACTACCAACGGTCAAATCCAAGAATTGCAGTAATTTATTAATTAACGTCATTCCGTGGAGAAACTTGTATGTTTGCACAACTAATTTTTCTCGGTGAACGAGCTCCGTACAAATTCTGAAAATGGTCGTAGAAATTCATACAAATTACGTACTAATTATAAGCATGAAAAAATCACCAATTTCTGGATGGGGGGGCCAGGGTAATGGACGTACAAATTTTCTACATTCAACCCCTTAAAAACTACCCGGATCAAATCCCCTGAATAACTGTGCAATTGACGATTGTTAATCGTGCATTTGTAGATAATCTTTTGTGGTTTATCTGCTATAAGTATAAGTATGTGTAATGTATATGTGTTACACCTATAGCGATATAACAACAATTATCTACAATTATTGTCAAAAATAAATTTCTACAGTGTACGTGTAATAACGGTTAAACGTTATCGCAATCGTTTTAATAATATGTTATCATGGACCCAACTGTGGATAAAAAAAACACGGATAACGAGGGATTAACTGTGCTTAGTAATTAGTATACATTATTTTTGTGTAGAGAGTAAAAAAATTATTAATCAATAAGAATAAAATAAACAATAATTTAAAAAATAAATATTGAATCTTACCTTTAAATTTACCATTTTATTTTCAACGCAATATAAAATCAAAATAATAAAGTTACATCAGTTGCACAACCACGACATAACAACACGTTGAAAAATGACGAAAATGACGAAAAATAAACAGCTAAAAATCAACCGATTAAATCAAAATAGTTTTCAATAGATAAAACTAAATATAGCTCTTTATTTGGATAACAAATTTAAAATTATATCAAATCATTGTATTATGAAGTGTATTTAATTGGAAAACCATGAGTCCTCTGGAAGGTTTTATTGTGTTGCTATAGACCATAATTATAATTGAAAGACGTGTCTACAACTAATAAGTCATAATTTACATACTCGTAAGTCGTAAATCATAATTTTTAGGTAGGTAAATTTATAATATAATAACAGTGGAAAATGTAAAAATGACCGTTCAAACATATTTAAAATAGTATGATAGTTTATTCTTTATATAAATAAAGGATATTATTATTTTATTTTATAAATTTTATTAAAAAAAGTAAAATAACAGGTAGAAACAATGGTTTGGTAATTTTTTAGAATTATTCAAAAATCACAGTATCAATATAAAATCACCTTTAACCTGTACTGTACTCTGGTTAAAAATCTGAGAGTAATAATCTCATTTAGGGAAAATATTTTTATAAACTTAGTTTTAATTAAAAAAAAAAAATTGTTTTAAACAATGTTTAAAACCTACGAATAAAATAACAATTAAAAACTGTTTAAAACATAAAAATCATTGTTTTAAACAATTAAAACGTATTTTATGTTTTTTTTTAAAAAAACTGATTTTTTTTGCAACCCTAGCTGTGGTGACAAAAGATCTTATCTACAACCGATTATTACTTTGTTTCCTTTGAAAACGGTCCATTAAAATTCTAGGGCGTGTTAAGTGAGCTGACTTCACGGTAGGAAAATGGAATTTGCGGGTAAGAGGTGAACTCACAAATTTTGAAAATGAACTCACAAATTCTCGCAAATAAAGACGCATCGTTTGGTATCGGTTTTGAAGTTCTAGCGCGACTTGGAGGGGCTACGTGAAGTTAGCCCTCCCTTCTGTTTCTTTTATAATTCGCAAACGGCTTACTAGCAAATTTTGAAAATGAACTCGCAAATTCTCGCAAATAACTCGCAAAATATTGGTATAGGTTTCAAGTTAATCCGTGAAAAAAGGTGGGCCAACTTCACGTACTATTTACGGTCTGGTGTTTGCTATAGAAACAATTTTTTAACAAACATTTTTAAAACATTATCGCTCTTTGTAACAATTTCGGTTACAAGTTGTAGCTGTGAAAGAGCCTATTCAAAATTAAGTTTGGTCAAAAATAAATGAAGGAGTCAGATGTCACAAGAACGTCTTGAGTGTTTATTAATGATATTTGTAGAGCAAGAAATGGCTACAAATTTAAATTTTGAAGATATCATTGAAGAATTTAAATCTTTAACTCCAGCCATACGTCGTCTTGAACTTTAATTTTCATATAGATATTAAGTGAAAATGTATATTCCTCATAAATATTATATTATAAGTAAATAAATAATTAATAAATGTTTGGTTATTTTGTATTTTTTTTTAAGGTAAATGGTAATGATTATACAATTAATAAAAAAAAAATTATTTTAAGTTAAACAATGCCAAATATTTCTAATATTTTGTATAGGAAAACATTTTAGATGATGGCAAAAATATTAGTGGTAAATAGTAAAATAGGAATGCACCACCTGCGAGTATTTTCTGCGCACGCCTATGATAATAATGATATGATTTCGGCGTGAACAGCTAGGATTCTTTTTCTTTTTTTGTTTGATGCAACACCTTCAGTAGGTCAACCTACTTGTACTCTCTTTGAACTTAAAATCAATCTTATTTTGCTTCTAGAAAGTAAAGTTGGTTGGACTCCAATTTGTAGACCTATTTTTTTGTTTTTCACTTGAGCCAAAAATGAAACTGCATCAGACGAACTCGTTATCGCTTTAAATCAGTTAGGGAACGAAGTGAAGATGCGGACAATAGAGTCTAACCGGAATCGGGCACTAGTGAACCAGCTCAGTTAAGGTTTAGAAATAGGTACACTACTGAGTTAACCCTCGGCGGAGCAAGAGCAAGCCCCAAAATCTCTACCAGATTTTAAAAAAGTTGGTTTAACATTTGAGTCTCTCTATGAGAAACTTATCAGATGTTCGTATATTAATGTTTAAACAAAGTTATTACAAATGTTGGTAGCATTTTTAAATTAACATAGTACGTACTGAAGCGTGGGGACAGCATAGTTAAGTAAAAAAATATAAATAATAAATAAAAAATAAAAACAAAGTAAAAATGTAGCACCTACGAAGGCAACAAAAAAAAAACTACTAAAATACTATACTTTACTCTAATATAGTATTTTAATGTTTCAGTTTCAATAACAAATAACCCAACATAAAGGTACATCCACATTAGACGCAACATGCGTAACATGTTACTGTAACAGTGTTCGATGTTTGTTTGCATTGTTGTATTCGCATGTTGCACCATTAATTTGCAACACGTTGCAAGTCATAATTTATTGGTTTCCATATAAAATAAATATGAATCCATGTAAAAAAAATTAGTCACTTGAAATTGTGAGTATAGTCAACATGTCTACTCGTATAGCTGCAGCTGCATATATCTTTATTTCTCTAGCGTTAAAGAAAAGTCAAATGAAGCTTAAGTGGTGGCAAACTCGTCTATTCGCTCTCAGATGCATTTCGGTGGAACTACATTATTGACTGACCTGAGAGCTCAATAAATAAATGGTCAATTTCAAAATGTTTTAAGAGTATCTTCTAGTGACTTTGATTATCTTATTATAAACCCTTTAATAAACAATAAATACAAGCTCGTTTCTGTGTCAAACGTCAACTGCCAGTTGGAATAATAAAAATTATTAATAATAGGTTAGTTATTAGTAATAGGTTCGCAAACCTGTCCATACTGGCCGCAACATGTTCGCAATGGCGAATTTAGCGATTTGGCACCCCTAGGCTTAATCAGTCTGCCCCCTCCCCCATATAACTCTACTAAGGAACCAACAATATTTGATCTAAACCCTTCTCTTTAAATTTTATTCAATTTTTTTATCAAAAAAAAAAATATATAAAATATAAAATCTTTAAAATAGAAAACTTCTAAAAATAAAATATTTCATGTCTATTATTTTACTTCAGATACCAGATTACCAGTACAAATAAACAATGCTTATACAGTTACATAACGGAAATATAAATAGCCAGATATGAAAACACCTGTATTCAGATGTTCTCAATAAGTACATAGGTACTAATAAGTTATTAATAATAACTAGTAAATAACTGTAATTATTTTATTACAAATTATAATAATAATTGTAATATTCTTACTATAGCCTATAGGTACGCATCATACAATGTACATATTAATATATTATTATAACTTTTTAAAATTATTTTTATTCATGTTTATATGAAAAATATAAAAAAAATTATATTAAAATAAATATACTTAATAAGTCAATAATAACACTTAATTCTATAAAAAAAAAGCCACCCTAGGCTATAAGCCTTTTAGCCTGCCTCCTAATCCGCTACTGCATGTTCGTGTAACACAAATGTGTTACAACTTCACTGTATTGTTACAAGAGTATGTTATAAAAACGCGTTGCAAGTTGCGTGTTGCAGTTGCATGTTACACAAGTGTGGACACACCTTTACGATACGCCTGTTGGCGCTGTGGCATTTCTATGCATTGTTTTTTTTTTTTTAAATTTTTAAATATTCGTATATACAAATTTAATTTTTTCCGCCGTGTAGGAACTAACATACGTACCTGGCTCTTACCATGTAGGAACCAACATACGTCTGTGTAGGAACTAACATATGTAATTGTTTACCTGCTACTACGAGAGTAGGAACTTACTATTCCCCTTTTTGATGGGAGCCGTTTCAAGCAAACAATAGACGGGAGCCGTTTGGGATCCGAAAATTTTAAAACTAATTAACTGATGTGCCCCAAATCAGTTTCATTAGAAAGGTAAAAATGCGAAGATATACCACTATTCGTTTTTTTATTTTCAATTTTGTAAATTCGTTCAATTTTCGGCTTTTCCCATTCAAAAATTTTTGAAATGTTGAAAATTTCTATTTTTAAATATTTAAATTTTCAAATGACATCAACAAATTATAAATAAATAAATATTTAAGTAACAAATAATATGTCAGCAAAATAAACTATCAAATTTAATTGAAGCTAATAATTGAAAATTGTCGAGTACAATTCAATTGACATATAGATGAAGAACAATCTGTCAACTCTTGTAGAATTTCTTAATCCTCTGGAATCATCTGAAATACCATCATATATCTTAACTTTAAAAGTTGGTTCACCATTGATGCAAATTCACTATTTAGACTTTTGAAATTTAGCAACGGAACAACGCTTGTTGTTAAAAAACTATCACCGAATTTAATTGAAGCCATAACCATCAGTAGCAAATGTAAAAGAGAAGATGTGATGATATCACGAATTCAATGATTTCAACAGGATTCACCATTTGATTTCAAGCGATTACATTTTCTAGTATAATTGGCTTTCGCTATAATCAAGGCTCGGAACTTTAGCCATTTGCGTTTTTGTTAAGATGGTGCATATTGAAATTTTGGTTCAAAATTCAATCCATAGAATCCAGATTCCAAATGTAAAAATGTTTCTTGTATAATTTTGCAAATTTCGTTATTTTTGTAGGAATTCACATATTTTAAGTTTTATGCATATTTTAAATATTTAACAAAACAATTTTTTTTTCAAATTTATAGCCCAACAAAAAATATTAGGTATATGACAAACAAAATTCTAAATTTTATATCGTTAGAAAAAAATAATTAGGTAATTTATCAATGGTTCGTTTAGAATTGCTCCCAATGTACTTAATGATAATGGAATAATCTTTATTGTACTGAGAAATCGAAATAGTGATTGCTAATCGGCTTAAATTAATTTTTATCAAAATTTATCAAAACATTTTTATTGTAAAGCGTTAGTTATCAGTATTTGTGCATTTATACTATAGAAGATTAAACGTTTGATGAAGGTAAAATTAAGCTATAGAATTAGGATTAATAAACTTAAGCTTTACACTTGTATGACAGGAAGGCACAACAATACACAAGAGTGCAGGGTTTATTTATTTTTTTATTTTAATTTTATTCAACAAATTGCATGTTTTTGCATATTTTCTAAATTCTTACTGCATATTATATCACACATAATGATGTTTTTAACGCAAACATAAGCGCATATTTGAGTACTTTTTAGCGAATAAAGTTTCGTACCTTGGCTATAATTATTAATAAGGCTCAAGGCCAATCGCTAAGTGTTGCTAGTTTGAATTTACAAAATTCCTGTTTTTTTACTCGGACAATATATGTTGCTTGCTCTAGAGTTGGAACACCGAAAAATATTTATGTTTACACACCTATCAAAAAAATTCAAAATGTTGTTTTCCCGCTAGCATTAAGATAAAAAGTTGATTAACTATCTATACTCGAAAAATATTAAAATTCATATTCTTTTTTTTTTTATATCATCGATAAACGACTATTTTGAACTTCATAACTTAATAACTGGACAGAATTCATTAATCAAGAACATAATTCTAAACAACATTTTAAATAATATTTTTGGATAATATTTCAGACAAAATCATATCTTTCGATAAGACTCATAGGTTTTAAATTATTAACCAAAAACTAAAAGAAAATTCCAAATTTCGGAGCTATTTTTTCAAAGTGATGATCAACACCAACCTCATAAGGTGAGGAGGGAACAATATCCCATTATATTAAAATAATACTTAAAATTAAAACAATTAAAATAATGTTCAGATTTAAAATTTCAATATTGAGATAGTTTGACTGAACTACATCGGACTTACATCGTTCATTGATGACATTCGTTTTCGAAATTTTTTCCTGCCTGTACTTTTATTTTTTTCATTGCCTGTTTGTAATTAATGTTTTGAACGTTTAGCTTTGATATCGCTTCTGCGTACAAATCTACGAATATCTATATGTGTACGGTAAATATTTTACAATATATAACAACGATATTATAGTTCATCAAAACCGTAATATGATAATTCTATATGATATATAGTATCAAGGCTGAATAACCTAACCGGATCTGTTGGGAAGGGGAGGAAGCAAAATAACATAATTTTATTTTACATTCTAATATACATTTTTAATTTACGATACTTATGAAAATTACAGCTTGAATAAAATATAATTTAATGTATTTATTTGTTTGTTTTGTATTATAATAATATATTATATTTACTTTTTGTTTATAATTTTAATTTAATTATTTATTTATTTGTATAATTAAGCTTTTACAATAATACATTTGAATAAAACATTTTTTGCAGTACATTTTAAAACATAAAAAATATGGTTATGTATTAACGAGCACTTTAAGTGAACTCATTGTATCATCTTTATATTTATTGGTACGAATTTATTAATAATTTTATTAATAATATTATATGTATGATACGTATGAAAACATTACTGAATCACACACTATAAAAATAGTGGTGAAGAATAATAAAGAAAATAAATTAAAAACAAAGAAATCATGGTTACTACATCTGTACAGGCTCCTTGTTTCAAGTGGAGCAGCTAGAAGACATTTAAATACATATCAGTATAAATAATAAAAATATTAGTTTTCATGTAGATCATATGGTATTGTATTTCATTACATAGATGTTATAATTTTATTCTTACAAAACAATATTTTTTAAAGGGGAAAAAAATAAATACATTAAAATTAAAACATATTATGACGTCATGATTGTCATGCGCATGACTCATTAAAAATCGGAACACCCTATTCAGTGTGTTTGGCTTTCGAACATATAAATACGAGTCAACTAGAATTCGCTACACGAAGTCACGCGATAATTGTATTCGATATGAAAGTTATTACACATTTACCATCAGCTAAAAATGTTTGAAACAAAGCACGTCAGTGCATTTTATAAGGAATTTTCACTGGGCGACAAAAAATGTTTTTCTCAAAATAGTCAATGTAATATCATGGTACGATTATAGTATTACACGTTTTTTTCACATTATTTCGCCCAATCTTTCAAAATATTGTCGACAGAGTATAATCACTGGTATCGCCTAGTTAACTAGTTAAAAAAATGCACTGAAGCACGTTTCCTAAGCACAACATAGTTTCCCAGGTTCCTATTAACTATTTCGCATTAGAAATTATTTAGAAATTTAGTTTTTTTTATATCAGGAACTGGAACTTTGATTAATTTTGAAATATAGCAACTAACATTCGAGACATTAAAACGTTTCAGTTTCAAGTTTCAATTATTATTGACGGGAAAACAAAAAAAGAATGACGTTTTTTACTTTTGTATTGCAGTCACCAGTCTCGTTTGAATATCTACACGCGTCTATGGGCGCTCACGCGTAAACATTTTCTACGCTTTAGAATATCGAGGTGACAGTGTTTTTGCTTCAGTAATTTCAGAAATCAAAAGATTTTGAAAATAATTACAAAGATAGAAAACAAATCCTCAAGTATATAAATTATACATTGTAATCAGAGTTTGACTTAAAGGGGGACGCAGTACCTCAATTTATTTTCAGAAAATTTAGTGTTTCCCTACTATTATTACATTATAATTATAACGCTTAACAAGTGAAGGAGATGCTTTTTTTTTTAAAGTAAACAGAGTCCCCCTTCTTTAATTTTGCTAAATCGAGCACTGATTGTAATATGGTGTAATATAGTTTATTATTTATTTTCCTATTTTTTATTCATAACCCCATAAACTGCAGGTCGTGGATAAAACATTTGTTTAACGTAAAAAATACCATATTATTATAGTATAGTATCGCAATAATATTCGTACTCAATTTCAACGAGATTCACGTCGCGTTGCCCGACATACTATTAATCCCTCAAAAACAATACAACCGTCATCGTAACCATACAATTATTTATCATTATTACTGTTATTATCATATTTAAAGCTTGGTACAGCTGAGATAACCGCCGCCGGGGATATTTATTCAAAGACAAAAGCGATATTCAACAATATCTATATCTAGCTCGGGGTCCGGGATTTATTAGAATATTCATAACGTCGTTTCACTGAGTTATTTATTTAATAACACTGAACATGTTTAGTATATGTTATGTATGTATATGAATCGCGAATAATATTCCCTCGAAAATTTTACTAATTTAATTATTTAAAGTGTGTGGCGGCGGTGGTATCAGTGATACAATATGGTGTTCACGAGCTTTATAATTTAGTATTACTTCGTCATGGGAAATTATTACCATCAATACTTCATAAGCACTTATAATTATCATTGTTTTATTATTATACTCATCGTGGTTGTATTATTGAATGTTATTTAAAACATAATAATCATGTACCTAGTACATACCTACTATCTTTGTAGATGATGTGCACAATTGGTATTTAGTTAATATTGAAAAAAAATTCATGATATTTAATGATTCAATAGATCACCTATATTGTTTCATTTATCGCACATTTGATTGTCTCGCGTTAGAAATACATCGTGTCCATAATATGGAATAAAACGCAAAAAGAAGTTTAAGTAGGATTAAGCTAATTATTTATAAAAGCACAAATAAACTAGGGTTTTTTTTCTTCATTTTTTTACCATGAAATTTTTTTATCGATTTTTTTTTTCTTTTTATACAAGATGAATCTATGAAATTACATGTATACCAACACAACTATCTACAATAAATTACGATAGTACACGTGAATATTATAAATATTGTATGACGATGATTTGTTTTGTTTGGATTTCAAACGAGTTCATCTGTTTTTCGATAAAATATGATTTTAATTTTCAATACTTTTTCATCGTATTTATTGTGGTGACGTAAACAACGCACCGCGAATCGTCCAAGTTGTTTACAATATTGTCAGTGGATAAGGGGAAATCCCATGTTCTAGAATATGCGATGATTATCTCGTTAAGGTAATTTCGAGAATGTTCTAGACAATCGACGCCGATATATATATATATATACCGGGTGATCAGACGCTCATTCAATCAGTCCGTGAGTACAATCCGCGACACACCGTGAATTACACTCTGCGATATATTCGGCAATTCCTCCGCAATTGTAACGCGTATCGATATTTGTACATACATATTTATATAATATAATGTCTATTTTAATTAAATTAAATTGTGAGTGATTTTTATTATTTAAATCCCACATTATAATTAGATTCTTTCGTTTTTGGTGAATCAGAAACATTAAATAACTAATTTAATTAAACGTCAAAAATTGTTTCTATGTTTCTTGATCTGATTTCAGATTTTTATTGTTTTTGTTAATTTTTTTTTCTGTACTTCTTATTCAAACAAAGTATGCTTGTATAAAATAATAAAAATGAATATAAAATCCATACAATTATTATTTGATTTGATTTGATCTTTGATTATCTGTTGGAATTGTATTACTTTGACTTCAATGAGATTATATGACTGATGTCTACTAACATTATAAACAACCCAAGTTTTGAAGATGTATTCGGATTTTAATTTTTTTCAGCAAAGTGGTTTTGGTTTCAAATGACATTATTTGTTTAGACTTATATAGATTATATAAACACATAGTCTATGTGGATGTGGTTTTATTATTGCATATAATATTTTCATTTTGGAGTACCAGTTTTTGATTATTTAAGATGCCAAAATATCGGTTTTCGTTGGTAAATAAAATGAGCAGAAATATTTAGGTATAACGTGGAGCGTGACGTCATTTTGTTTTGCTTGATCATCGTAACGTCGGGTAACTACTGAAACAGTAATGTAATCCAAGTCGTTATTTTTACATAATCAAATTTCAGAACATCAATGCAGTATAACATTAACCCATATGTGAAAGGTGTTGATTTCGCCAAATTTTGAGCCAACAAATTATATTGATTATCTAAAAAAAAATTGAAATTATAATTAAGGCTGAAATAATGAAAAGTTAATTTTTTTTTTAATGTTTAGATAGATATTACATAAAAGGTAAGCAGAAATACTATAAATGCATAAATGCATATTGAGTGCCATAATAATTAGAAATATTTTTTTAAATACTTTCGTTAATTTTGAATTCATTGTAATCAGGCATGTAACCAGACATATTTCTATAAGGTGGCCAACATTTTTTGGCCCCTTTCTGTAGTTGTATTGATCAAATGTGCGTTCGATATCCGTATTTGGAATTTCTAATTTTCAATCTATTAATACATGTACTATTGTCTTATCTCAAATTGTCAAGTGACGAATATTTATAAAATAGAATCTCAGAATTTAATTTTTGCTATATGATCGTTAATTATATGGAATGGGCGCATGTAAACTTCGCCACAAGCAGTGACGCACAGGGGATTTTTTTTTCCGTGGGGGGGGGGGTCAAGGTAAAAATATATCATATTTTACAATTAACAAAATTATGCAAATCCTTTATATATTTTGACTTAAATAATAGCATTGATAATAGAATAGACCAAAGGTTGGCAACTTGCGGCCCGTGGGCCGCATGTGGCCCATGAAGCAATTTTTTATGGCCCGCACAAAGGTGGTTAATTTTTGTGTTTTATTTTTGATCAATAAATTTTTCATACAATTTTCAATACTATTTAATTCTTTTTTCTTTATAAATACGAGTAAAATTGTTATTATTATCTAATCAGAGTCGAAGATAATGATGGCTGCACTATTCAGTCATAGGATAAATTAAATATACTTATATATATTTAAAAATTAGAATTTTAAATATATTTAATCTATGTATTTAGTACATAAGTATCTAATGTATTTAATCTATGGTCATAGTTACTTTGGGTTTGTAGCAATTAGTATTACACCGTGATTACGCCCGTACGTGTGACTATTTGCGTTTGTAATAGTTTAATTTTACAAATAAATCCAAACATTATGACGACTAAAAAAAGAAAAATTTGTGATAAACATCGTTTTTTTATTAATTCTTGGGTTGATTTATACTTCGTCGAAAACAAAGGTAAGCCAATATATGTTTAATTTGTCAAAAATTAAATTTTTTCTTAAAAGCAATTTTTTCCAGTAACATTCGTATTTCTATGTAAAATAATCAAATATAATAGAAATACAGTTATTAGTATATATCATATGTAAAAAAATTTTTTTAATGTGGCCCTTGATAAACATTTGAAAAAAAAATATGGCCCGCATGGTTCAAATGGTTACCGACCCCTGAAATAAACTATTCTATAATCAATGATAGTAAGTATTCAATACTAGCTCTTTATATTTCAAACTAGTAAAATTTGTAAATTTTGACCTAGACATCGGAGAAAATTTCGGAGGGGGGGGGGGGTTACAAACCCTTGACCCATTACGAAACGTTTTAAAATATTGTACATTTATAACTTTATTCCACAGCTCTATTGTGAGAAATATATTCGTATAGTCTACACTTATACTATACCTTGGATAACACCTCCGGTAGATTCGGATAACTCTTTCTACATGCGTGGGTCACGTTTGCGGGCGTATGCACAAGATTCCGGTAATCGCATTACACTCATCGGTCGATTTATTTTTAGAAACTTTAACTATAAAACTCATTTTTGTATATAAAATAAGATATTCTTCGAAAACTCCTATGCATATATACGTACGTACGAGCTTTGACCTCGACATTTAATATGGAGATATTGAATTCCATATTTCAAGTTTATTTGCGCCTATATACATAATACACGTGTACACTTATGTGGCGTATGTGTGTGTATGTATGTTTGTGAATGGAAGTTTTCTCCAATGAAATATAAATGTATATTTTTCTATTAAGATTTCGTACAAACGAATTTTTTTCGTTTTATTTCGGTTCGGGTCGTTCACATCTTGTGCTAACGAAAAAGGACATGAGATTATATTACTTTAAATAGTCTCCAAGTTTTTCAAGATATACCGTTAAATATGAAAAATAGAAAACGGTTTATTTTTTTTTTTTCGGCAACTCCTACTAAGTAGCACTTTTCATAATCGTTGGTTCATTGCAGATTTCGCAGGCCAAATTAATTTGAATACTATTTCAAATTGTTTGCAATGTAATTATCATAATATGCTTGTAATATTTACGTACATATAGTTCTTGAATATTGTGACCTAAAAGGAGAAAAACTAAAATCATACTCATAAGTACATACAGTTGAAATTAGTTATAATAATTATCTTTAATGATTTAAAGTGGATTTGAATAAAATTTCGGTTATAACAACATTTAAATGTGAAGTCTAGGAGGAGAGACTAAATTGTTATACTATGATATTTATATTTTGTTAAAAAATAGGCAATAACAATTTATTATTGCTTGGTACAAATGAAATTTGAAGTTCTCATCATTAGCTTGTTTTCGACCATGAAAATTACAGTTTTGTAGCTATAAATTTGTTTCAATTATCTTATACAGCTATAGAATTCTATTAATAGTTAGTATTTTATAGGTACTGTAGTGTGTCTACTTTGTCAATTTTTTATGTCCAAACATACAGAAAATTACAGAAAATTGTACTATTAATCGACTAGAAAATGGTAAATTAAACTTTGTTTTAAATATAAACTTGAGTGTAACTCCAGCAATGATCACGCGTATATTGAAAAAAAAAGATTAAATCAAAGATACTTAAACGTAGTGCAGAAAGATTGGGAAAACCTCGACATTGTTAAATCGATATTGAAAATATTCTATTAAACCGATTGTGCATATTATATTCTAAATAATATAGATATTGTGTTTAAATAAAATTATTATATTTTTATAATATTGTATAATAATACAGTTTAATTGACCAATATATAACAAACTTGAAACTATAATAATAACAATATGTTTCCATAAAGTTATAATATTGTTAGTTAAGTAATAATATTATACACTGTACAATCTAAAATTTTGACTTAATAATATTAATAATATTATAATATTTGATTATAGTATAGTTCATAGAATATATAGATAATATTTTTATACATTGAGCGTACAGTAAATCAGATTATTTATTTATTTAACTCTTATATTTGAACAAATATAAATATATAGACAGTGCTCGACTTGAAAGGGGAACGCAGGGGGGACGGAGTACCTCAACTAATTTTCAGAAATTTTAATGTCCCCTACTATTATTACGATATAATCATAACGCTCAGCCAGTTTTGGGGACGTTCTTTTTTTTTTTAAGTAAATAGAGTCCCCCTTCTTTAATTTTGCTAAATCGAGCATTGTATATAAATACAAATTCTTCATTTATATAGAGGTTTAAGAATAACGAATCATATTCAACGTTTGAAGTTCAAAATGTAAAAATATTTTTGAAATTCGAAAATTAAAGAATCCTTTACTAAACATTATTTTATTGAATTACATAATGATGAATTTCAAAAATATTGTTTCTGTTCGAAATTACGGGCGAATTTTTTATTATCACATGCACCAGAAGATTATTGCAAAGTTTCGATTTTTATACTTTTTTGGACAAGTATATATCAGTAAATAAATACGCACTTTATTTACATATATATATATATAAGTGTTTATTATTAAACACTTTATTTCTGATATATATTTGTCCAATTTACTGTACGCTCAATGTATAAAAATATTATCTATTTTATATCTTTTATCTCGTCCATATTAAGGATGCGTGAAACTGTCGTGTTAAGAGCATGGCCAAAACAAGCTACATGTGGTATATTTAAATTGCGTACAGCCTTTAACATATTAGATCCATAATCAGTCACTATCGAACATATTTTCCTATCCGGTATCTCATAATCTAAAAACAACATTTGAACTACATCGGCTATATTCTCCCCAGTGTGGTCTTCCGACAGTTCAATGCAACCCAAACAGGCTGAAGTTAATTTGAAATTATCGTTGATAAAATGGCACGTGAGACCAATAAACGGTTGGTTTGAACTTGAAGTCCAGCAGTCTGTGGTAAAAGTAAAAACATCGGCGCTCCTAATTATGTTCCCTATAATGTTACGTGTTTCACTATACATAGACGGAATTCGGGATTCTGTATGAGTTTTTTGACCTGGTAGCTTGTAGCTAGGATTTAACGCATTTACAAATAGTTTGAATCCATCCTTTTCCACTAAACTATACGGCATCATATTTGTTGCAATGAAATAGGCAAGTGCATTATCAATTTTGATTTTTGCACTTTTATTCAGAGTGAATTGCGTCATTTTCATTTGTTTAGTTAGAGTTGAATTTGTTTTGTGAACAATGGCTATTGATGAGGGGTCAGTAATAGGAGACGGATAAATACATGAATCAGTTGAATCTGATTGACCTAAATCTGGTTCATAATTTGAAGTAGAAGGTTGTGATATTAATGAATTTGATTCCTCAATCTCAGACCTAATAAAAATATAATGAAATAGGTAAATGTATATTTAGATCGGATTAACGAGCAGTTAATCGATTTTAAAGCAAATTTATCAGTAAAGTCCGCACAATTACGATTAATAAAACCCAGTATTTGATGCGTTTTATTAATAACCATTTGAATATGACAATCGAATTTTAATTTTGGATCAAATAAAATACCAAGTTCTTTAATAGGACCCGTGGAGCGTAGAAGAGTTTCACCACCCATTAAATATTTAGTATATTTGGTATATTAGGTAAATTTAGTTATTTATGTTGTCACCATCGCGGCATCGCCCATAAGCCATAAGGACAACCCCCGGAGGCAGGAACTCAATCGATTTCTAACTTTTTAAGTAGGTAACTAGTAGTGTATTATGGTATTTAGCATACCTTATTTTAAATTATTATTTTATATAGGTAGCTAAATATTTAAAAAAAATTAAAAAATAAGAAAATTGCTACATGAGAAATCGAGTGAATATCCAATCTTGTAAAAATGTAAACTTAAAATGCTCATAACAATTTATTTTGAGTTGTTTATAAACATTTTTTCATTGATAAAATTAGGCAAACTTATGAGTGAGAAATCTTGTGTTACATTTTCAAACCTTAGATTTAAAAAGAAAAGTTTTTATGAATCGTGCCTATGTATTTTTAATATTTTCTATCTGCTATTAGATTAACTTATGAGGAACCTTGTATTAATTTTTTTGACCCATCGAATAAAATATTTGGTGTAAATTTTAAGTTTCTACAATTATTAGTTTTTATATAACAACAAAATAAGAATATCGGTACAACAGAAATTGAGTGTATATCTAATATTGTAATTCAAATGCTCATAAACATTTAATTTGACTTAATATTTTACTATTTTCGGTAAAATTCAAAATTCTTAGCAATCGTAAACTCGTGAAAAATAATTACAATTTGTGTGTATTTTAAATCAAATTTATATTGAACTAATATTTTACTATATTGAATCATGATCTACATTAGAGCTTATAAGTGTTTACTTACTCATCTTCGTCTATGGAAACATTGGAAACGTCTTGATTAAATGCACTTCCTGATAATCCAATTCGAATTCGATCAAGTTCAATAAATTTTGGCTTGTGTTTAAATTTTAAATGGTTCCACATGTTCGTTGTACTTGATCCTGGATTTGCATATTTCTTTTTACATATTGAGCATTTCACTTTAAGACCAACATCGTCTTTACTAAATACTTGCCATACCTCACTCATATTGAATACTTGGTAGTTGGTACTTAGTACTAATGAAATAAATAATAAATATTTAATTATATGAATTCCTCAATGTATATATAAGATATAGTTAGCCACTAGTAACTACTATAACTAGTAGGTAGTAAGTACTTACTTTCGTTGTTTTGTATTTCTGTAATCTGTATAATATATTATTTAGTATAATTATTAAAATCCACATGTGCTGAATGCTGATGGAGAATGAAGACGAACTAGTTACGAATTAGTGTTTACCGTCCGACGTCCGTACTCAGGGTAAACAAGAATAATTCAATAAGAAATATTACGAATATTACGAATGAATAATAAAATATAAATAGCATCTAATAATTAACCATAATCATTATCAGTTTATTTAGATTATAAATATAAAATGTCATTGTATAATTTGGTAGACCCGCGCAAACATGCAACACTTATAATTATTGTTTTATTTTTATTTAATATTATTTGTTTTTTTTTATTTAAAAATAGATAACCTTCGGCGGCAGCAATGCCATTAGGAAGACATATATTATTTGTTATATTTAACTAAAATACCTATACCTATTTATTTTTTTGTTTTGAAATGTTATGCTTGGTTATTCGATTATTCGATTATATTCGATTATATTCGATTAATTCGATTATTCGAATATTAATCGAATAATCGATTAAAATAATCGATTAATAAAAATAATCGCACAGCCCTAGTCCAGAATCGTGCACTCCCAGAGAACATCCGAAAATCTACCAGCGAGAGAATGAATGTAATTCAAGTCTGAGCTGAAACGATATAAGACCGTTATTTATTTCTTATTGTGTGTAGGTTATTTATTCATATTATGTCACGCTGAACACGGTTTGAAAAAATAAATAAATGTTATAACGATGCACGAGTTTGCGTACTACTCGCGGCAGGTAAATGACATAGTATTGCATCCAATATTATACAGGTATATGCGAGTATATGGAAATTATAATTTAACCATTGTATTCAGTAGTTTAATTTTAGTTTCTTCTAGAGTAGGGTAGTCAGCATGTACTTATTAAATTGCCGGTTCATTTTACCAAAGTGCCAATTAACGTGGTGGTAAAGAGGATGTAATACCAGTCCAAAAATATAATGATTTGTATTTTGTACCAGGGCCGGCTCAATGTGGTAGCAAAATAGGCAGCCGCCTAGAGCGGCACTAGTGGGGGGGCGGAAAATTTCAAATGAACCAAAATAATAATATATATAGTATGCTGAATTGTATATGTTCATTGTTCAAAATATACTAAACAAGTTTACCGAGAACGCACCAGTCATAATACTGCATGAATATAAATAAAACGGCGATAACAGTGGTACATGCATTAGTCGACTACAGATGAATACACGTTCTTATCGAGTTCAGAATTATTATGTAATTGGAAAATAATGGTCAATGACACAATTAGTCCCGGACTTTTAGCCTCCCGCCTAAGGAACCTTTCCAGCCGCAACTTGGAAACCGTACCTTAACACGTAAATATTTTTTGCTGTAGACTGTGGAGTGATAGTGATAATGTATCAAGTGTATGAACGTGTACAATTTTTATTATAATACGTTTTTAACTGCAAAACTTAATTGGTATTAATTTTGTTGAATTATCACGTTAATATTTATTGAATATGTCAGAGCAAAAACGTATACGGTTATCAGGAGCTGCATATCGATAAACAAAAATTAAAACGTGATGAAGAAATTAAAAAAAACTCTGGTTCCTTTGAAAAATATTTGAAAAAAAATAATGAACTTTTAAATAATCCAGAAACACATTCTAAAATTATTTTAGAAGAATCAAATACCTTAGAAGTTACTGACAATGAAATATACACAACTTTGAAAGAATCAAATACCTTAGAAGTTACTGACAATGAAATAAACATAACTTTGGAAGAAAATACGAGTATTAAATATAATGAGAATGAAAATAACATCTGACCCCGGGACATGGCCAGCGATTTTTTCAGATTCATTACGACTTCAATTAGTAAAAACAGGTCCCACTAAACCAAATAAAGATTTCAAATATCCTAGAGATGCGTTAAATCGACGGTTTCCAATTTCAATTTTAAGTAAAATATTAAAAAATGGTGAAGTTATAGAACATACGTAGTTAATTTATTTTATTAAAAATGATGTTGTGTACTGTTTTTGTTGTAAAATATTATTTAGTAGTGAAAATTATGCATTGACTAAATTTGGCTGTAATGATTGGAAAAAACGTACACAATATAGTTAAAGAACATGAAACAAACAAAATACATTTTAATTCTTTAAAAAAATGGATGAAAATATACTTGAGCGTTTAATGGCAATCATTGAATTTCTTGGTAAACAATGTTTACCTCTTCGAGGTACAAACGATGTTCTTTACGAAAACAATAATAGCAATTTTCTCGGACTAGTACAGCTTCTGACAAAATTTGATAGTGTTTTATCAGAACATTATTAATTTTTTAAAAAAAAATTGATGTGATGAGAGTTTTGATAAATTTTTAAAAGATGCTGAAACCATAGCTCTTGAATTGGATATTGAGGCTTCTTTTACGCAACAAACTTCTATATGCCCACGAAAAAATAAAACCGTGTTCTTTTCTTATGAACAACCAAATGAACCCATAATTAATTTAAAAACTAAATTTAAAGTTGAATTATACTTTTATATATTAGACGTAGCTCTCAATTCTCTCGAAGAAAGATTTGAACAATTACATAACCACTGCGATAACTTTAAATTTTTGTATGATATAAGTAGTCTAAAAAGTATAACGAAAGATAACATTGTGAAAAATTGTATGGATCTTCAATTGCTACTCTCAGAAAATGAAAATGTTAGTAATTCAGATATTGATGCCATAGAAATGACAGATGAGTTAGTAGCAACATCCGAGTTATTAAAACCCAACAGTACTCCATTAGAAGTGTTACAGTTTATTGTAAATAATAACAATTTTGTACCAAATGTAGCTGTAGCACTTCGAATTATTTTAACTATGCCTGTGTCGGTCGCATCTGGTGAACAGAGCTTTTCAAAATTAAAAATAATTAAAAACTATTTAAGGCCTTCTATGAATCAAGAAAGATTAAGTGATCTTGCTACAATTTCTATTGAAAAATAAGTAATGGAAAATCTGGAATTTAAAAGTTTACTGATTGATTTTGCCCAAGAAAAAGCTCACAAAATTAATTTTATTTAATATATTTTTAATTTTTTAGTTAAATATTTTTTAATGTTAAATTAAATACATATTTTTATTAATTTATTTCATACCCAACATTCATTTTAATTTTATTATTATTATTTTATATTTTGTAAAGAAAACTTAAGTCAGAAATAAAAATGAATGTCCTTATTTTATTCAACCCCTTCCTCTCCAAAAAATTAACTATTGCACAGGGCAGCGTAAATTAGATTTGCCTAGGGTGGCAAAAAACCTTCAGCCGGCCCTGCCTATATACTTTGTTGATCAATTAAATTGAAAATCCTTAAATCACAAAATATAATGATAATTATATTTTCCAGAAAGAACTGACATGCAAAATGAACCATTGGCATACATATTTAGTTATTCTAACACACTTCTGCAATTTGTTAAGGTTATATAATATGAATACCTGAAACCAATTCTTTTTTCAGAAATTATTGACTTCAAGGTGTCAAAACTTCCCTCGAAAATCCTTGTGAATTAGAAATTATCATTTGACAAACATTTTAAAGTATCACAACAATATGGGTGGGCTATGTATAAAAAGGGAAAATAAGATTCATACGTAAGAAATAGGTAATTTTAATTTGATCACAATTTTAGAATTAAAATTATATTCTTCCCCGTGGCGGCTCGTGGATTTTTAATAAAGTAGAGCACATCTGAAAAAATTATAAAAAATATTATATATACAACGTTAAAAGTTTTTTGTTTTTTGTTTTTTTTTACGTCGGTGGTCGATAGTAAATAGAAACACGATTGTTGTTTTGAATTAAAGTTATTGACTAACATTATTAGTCGATTATCAGAATATAATAAACAAATGAGAGTAAAAATAAATCATAATGCCGATACCGACGCGGCGACATCGAAAATAATTTGCTGAAAACATTTTAATTGGGTATGTGCACAGAAATGAATATGCACATCAATTCCATTATAACGCGTGTTGTGTGTTTTGACTTGTTTTAATTTTAATTTTACATTATACAAATGTGTACAGCAATAGTGTGCACTACTGCACCGCTATAACACACACACACACACACACACACACACACACCGATACTGTTCTGTCGCGGACAACCGCCTGCTCGTGTGGCCTTTGGAATAACCCAATCTAAATACTATATTATTTTCATACTAATTTGAATTTAAATTTTGAAAAATAATCTTAATAACACTACAAGTATTTAGTTGTATTATTATGGTTTATGTTTTCAATTTTTTTTGAGTTTGGGTAGGTGCACGAGCACACGAGCCGCCACTGATCCTTTCGTAAAAATGATTTAGCAGATAAAATAATTTTTTAAGATTCCATAATAATATTTAATTCCATAATCTGAAAATTATAATATTGGAAATAATTTAAATAAAATTAAAAATGTTAAATAATTTTGAAATTCTAGGGCCACTTGGAGAGGCTATGTGAAGTTGGCCCACCCTTCTGTTTTTTAATTATAACTCGCAAACGGCTTACTTGCAAATTTTGAAAATGAACTCGCAAATTCTCGCAAAATATTGGTATAGGTTTTAAGTTAATCCGTGAAAAAGGGTGGGCCTACTTCACGTACGTGGCCGTAAAGCCGCACTGCCGCAGGTGGTGCGCTTGCATACCCTGCACCAGCCGTGCGCACGCCAATGATTATTATATCATACGCGACTTTTCGGCGATCGTATTGCTGCGGGTTTTCCGTCAACCTGTCGTATCAACTATCGCCGACAAGTTGCGTACATAAATAGCTATGTGGACGAGCACATGAGTACACAATTTTTTCTCTGCATTGTAGTAAAACCCACCACGGACTTACGCTTTGCATTTAATAGACATTCCCACCCTCGGGACCTCGTCGAGCGGTTTGTGTGGCAAACAGTGGTGCAATAGTCGTAGTATTCTGGCATTGAATCGGTCGCCGCACTCATCGCATTCTATGGACCAATAGTCGGAGAATTTCGGCATTGTACCGAGTGTCAGACCGCTCGACCAGACTCCCAATATTTTCCCGAATTGTGCGTTGTCGCGGTTTAAACACACAGTATCTCTATCATTTGTTTTTATTATATGGTCAGCAAGACCACTTGTAAATTAATTTTCCATTATTAAATAGTAAACCTTATTTAAACCTTATATCGTCATTACGACATTTCGAGTACTGTTTTTCCATTATCTCATCTCAAACACTATAACAATGTTGATGATAGTAAATCTATTTCAAAATTACTAGTGTTCCAGCTATATTGGCGATTCGGAAATACGCGACTCGGTATTGCAGTACCGCCGGGAATGGTCCTGACAATACTTAAATCTTGCTTTTAATTTTGTATTGGTTAACATCACGTACGGTAACCACAAAAGTAAGAGTAATAAAGCCGTTCACAGGTACCTATAGAAATAAATGCGCGCACCGGCGTGTTTGAAAACGATCTCGAGAGTTACTTACACATTACACGCCTTTTACAACGTTTTTCGCCCTTCGTTGTTGGAATATTGTTTACAGAACCTTATGCATTTACTAAGCCAGTTTCTTACCAGTATAAGAATTTTGGTTACGACAATCGTCTAAACTGATTATATGATATGCACGTTTAGATATAAGATCTTTAATTGTGATGTATATATCACAGATATGAATAATAATATCTGTGGTATATATTATGATACTGTGTATTTTAGATAAACAATAATGTGATAACAGAGCGAATGGAGTAATTTATTGTAAATAAAAATACAATCAATCTTAATACTTTTTAGTGCAATAAATGTTGAACCCTAATAATGATTTTACTGTCGAGGTGTAACATGAGTGGTCGGCACTGTATTGGCATAACGGGTTTGTAGTGGGGTATGGTGATGCAGGAAAAACTGTCTATTTCATACTAAATATGTGCTTATTCGTTCAATAACACGTTTCTACTGTAAATGAATACGAATTATAACCAAAATGTTTGTTTAAAATGTATAAACACTACGTAATGTATTGGGTTAAATATAACGACTAAATGTTTGAAAAAGGTACAAAAAAGTAAATGTTACAATAAAACTGTTTGCTGATCGTATGTACACGAACTGTTTCTGTTACCAGTTGTCATTTGTCACTGGTGTTGATTAATGATTTTTATTACTTATATGATTATAATTTTTAATATAATTTTGCAGTGCGTTATTTAAATTAAAAAATTTTATAATTTAAATCACATTAATTATTTAAGTATATTAATGACTTGTTAAAATTGTTAAGCCTTGTTCCAACGTATTTTTTATTTCCGCTAATTATTATGTATGCAGCAGTTGCTAATATAATCTTATCTTCGCACCACATTTAAAAAAAAAAATCACTCACGTTGCAAGACAACTCGGAACACGTACTAAACACACAACTCGAATTAAAATATATTTCCTTTATTGAATTTTGTTAATTGTTCCGCAAATGTAGACGATTAGTTACAAGAAACACATAGATGTTTCTAATTGCCACTAGCTCAACTTTGTCATATTTTGCTTCGGTGTATACAGTATCTATGTTTATAAATGTGTATAGGTAGTAAAGTATTCCAGTACTTTATATTTTTTTATAACAAATTGAACATCTAAATAATTCAACTTCTATAATATGATAATTAAAATGTATTACTATTGTTGTGTCAAAGCTTGGCAATACAAATATAGAAGGATATTATTTGAACACTTCAACTTCAATTTTCTTTTAAATAAAAAATGTGTATGAATACTCAAAAAAAAAATGTAGGTATCATTTGTATTTTTTTTTAAATAATAATAATAATAATAATAAAAAAATTAATTAATACTTACATACTTATAAAACCGTATAGTACTAAAAATACATACCATTTTATGAATTTGCATTTATATACTTGGTATTAATAACCAATTTTATTAATATTGTATACTTTTTTCATTATATTTTTATTTAAAACACATTTCACAATGTGAGTAAATTTTACATAATAAATAACAAGAAATAATTTACAATAAAATAACATATAAAGTTGTTATACTTTGAAATTCCAACAAATTCCATTTACCTTAATTTATTTTTAAATATATTTTTAAACTTTGGGTCAATTTTCGTCTGGATCAACTTTCCTACGAGTATCATTTTCAGAAATTTTCTGTTTAGAAGGCGGCAGTTCATCCACTTTAATGATATCATCATTTTTGTTAATAACTCCTCTTCTGGCCTCCATAAGCAATTTCAAAAATGTTTCCTTGTCAATCGAATTATATCCTCTCCATTTAAGTAAGTCAGAAACCCGATCCTACACCACACAAAACAGATAGCAACGGGAAAATGTTAGAATACATGATAGATGTACAACTTTTGAATTCAAGACGTATACATCTAAAATTACATTATTCCCAACATTTCAAAGTAATTTATAAAAACATACCTAACAATAAAAAAAAAATGTAATGAATTAGCGAAATAAATAAGAATTGCTTTCATTATATGTTTCAAAATAAAAAAATTCTTCCATTTAAATCATCATCTAGTTCTGGTAAAAATACTCGATTATCAATAAGAATATGAAAATTAGGTACACAATTACCTATCAATGTAGAAATCGATTGTTGAAAAGTTATGTGCATTTATGATGAATAATAACAATTTTGATTTTTTGCACATTCATACTCTTTTGGTAAACTAAGTATACGTGAATAGGTATGTGTTTAATAAAGTACTAAGGTGAGTGTATATTTGATACTTAGTGATGGTTTACAAAGTTTTATTGCATTAAATCCAAAAAAATTTATGTATATAAATATAGTAGTAGTGATATTGTTTAAAAATAAGATGAATTTTGAATAGGGTTAAGGTCTTTTAATTTAGAAAATATAATAACATATGATAATTGTTTTCTAAGATATCAATTTTTTACTTCTATCACTAATATTATTAATTTAAATGCAAATACTTAATAATATATTATTAAAAATCTAATGTAATTAATTAAATTTATCAACAGTTACTATATAAATGATAATAGTCAAAACTGTACATCTAAGTTATTACTATACAGGTAATAATATTTAAATTTAGTAATGTAATAACAAGCTAATGTTTATAAATATATATATATATATATATATATATATATAATAAAGGATAGGATTATTTTAAGTAACAAGGAAAACCAAAAATTAAAAATACTATAAATGTATATATTCATGTATACATAAGCAAAGAATAGTAAGCTAGGGTAGATAAATAAACTAAAAACTGGGGGAAATACCTCTAAGGTTATATTTAGGTGTATTTTGGAAAAGTTGGACTGTCTCAGACATAGAATTATGATGTAAAAATAAGACATTATTATCAGATTTTTTTATTTAATTTCATGCAATGCAATATTTGCATCTATTATCTAACAAAAACAGAAAGTAGTAATTAAATAAAAATATTTATTTAAAAAAAATTATTAATTAATAAAAACTAAGTAGTATGATGGATATGCCTTTACAACATTTTCCCGAATTATTATTTACACAATGCCTAACATAATATATAATACTTTTAAAAATTGTATTATAAATTTAAACAAATAAAATTGAAACAATAATAATTAATTTGGAAAAAATTTTCATAAAAATATCACATTTAGTAATTGGAATTTGAATAAAATAAATAACATCTTAAAATAAATTAACGGCCTAATCTGTGCCTACACAGGAGAATAGTAACAGAAAATAAAAACTCTAATATACATGCTAATAGCATGAAGTTTAGTTGTACCTGTGTAGGATCATTGGACGTCATTATTTCTCCTATAATTTTTTTCAGTTTATCTATTGAGTTATTGATTAAAGTTCCCGTATCTTCAACAGAATCTATTTCTTCAGTTTCTAGGATCAAATTATATAATTAATTTTATATTAATAGTTTGAAGAATATAACAAATAATATTTATACCTTTAGGAAGTTCACTGATTGTGACTAAAAGATCTGGATTGATGTTTAGCATATCTAGTAGCGGTCGTGCTTCAGACGCAAATAAAAACACCAATGGTATACTTACATCATCCACCCCATCATCTGACATAGAAAATGCTCGAGATGTTATTACAGATGAATCAGTAGCATTATCAATGACAATACCTCCTACAGCACCAGCCTCTTGTAATTTACGTGCCTAATAACATAAAAAAATATGTTTAAAAGAAATTAATTACTTTCTAAAACAATGTCTTACAATAAATAGTAACCTAAAAAACAGATTAACTCTCCAATAAACTCTCCACTAGAAATTTTTGTACAGTTAACTCAAAAAACAGAGTGAGCTTATTTTCAATAAAATAAAAATATTCTTTTATATTTATAAATACATTTAAATAAAGGATTTTCATATTGAAAATTGTATAATTTAAAAATAATATTGATCATGTTCAATTCTAAACTATAGTTTGAAAAGTTAAATGTAAATTATATTCTATTTTATTTTCTATTATTCTATTTAAACACTCATATTTATGAAAAATTCAATTAGCCCTAGATAATAATAAAAAAAAAAAATCTATAAAAATTTACAATCCTTTAAAAATAAAAATATAACCCATCACTGAGATAATTCAATTTAACATCTGAAATATGATGTATGTAATATAAATATAAATATAAAATAATTAAATTAACAGTTTTTTAAATTTACCTTTTCAATAAACATGCAATCACCACGTTCTACTAAGACAATTTTTTCTTTAACAAGACTTGGATTTATTAAAGTTTCACAGCCTTTAACAGGATTTGCAACAGCAATACGAGCTGAAACCTATTAACAGTATAAACTGTATTATAAAGAATATTCAATATAAAATATATTTATACCAACCTTTAGACCAAGATTCAAAGGGAGACCAAAATTAGCAGCACCAGCATATAAAGAAACTTTTTGTCCATCTTGGTTATCAAATGATACCGATTTAGCAGAATTCACTTTTTCTTTTTGATTAACATCTTTCATAACAATATTTAATTCGGTTAAAAATTCATGTCCATCTATCTGATCATCGGGGCTGCTCTCCTGAAGAAATATAATTATTAGAATTAAAAAAATTTACCATAGCATATTAAAAAATAGCATATTTACATGAGAAGAGTTCATGAAAAGAAGTGGAAGACCATTTGGTAATTTAGTTATGACAATTCCCATAGCTTTTATCCTTTGCATATGATTCTCATTTCCAAACTATAATAATTTTTAAATAAAATAATGATGAAGAATAATTTATTAAATAAACTACCTGGAAAACTTTTGCAAACTCTCTAGCTTCAATTCTGGATTTGCGATTAGGACATAATCCATCCACCATGTTTTTCAATGGTTTTCTTATAGATTCTGTAAGTAAATTGTCAAAACTTGGACATGATCTTTTGGGTAAATCAGTCTCTTCATCTAAAATCTGTGCACACAAAAATTTATAAATTACAAGTTTTGGAAAAAAAAAAAAACACTTACTTTATCAGCATCTGTATAATTTTGTGGTTGAACAGATAAGTATAAAGGTAACAAATGTCCTTCAGTAGTGAACAAATATTCATCAATATTAATTATGAGATCATCGGATTCAGCAAACAACAAGTATAAATACTTAAACGTTTCAGCAAGCACAAATGAATCCATTCTAAAATTTTAATTTACAAATATTAATTTTTAATAACAATAAAAAAAAAAATGAGTTGAAAAAAACATCTCATTAAGGTGAATTTACAATTTACCTAAAATGAAATTTTTTTTTCTCAGATATTTAACATTGAAATAAATTATTATTACGTGTCTTCATTTGTAGTGGTACGAACATCCTTGACAGCAGCAAATCCACATTCTACTCTAGCATATTTTTGTAAAGAGTTTAATACTTCACGTCCAACATTTAGATAATGAGGATCATCAGTTGCTTTGTACAAAAAGTATGTAGATTCTAAAAACTCTGGTCTTAAAGGATGTTGTCCCCAATGCACCTAAATAAACAATCAATTATTGAATAAAGTTTGGTTCAAAATTTTTAGATCTGATAAGACTTACCTGAAAATCAGTAGTAAACGCTTCTGGTATAAAATTATGTTTTTTTACTACTTGATATAACATTTCATGTGTTTCTATTGCTGGTTTTAGATCTCCACTCAGTACTTGTAAGCCAGGCCAAAAAGCTAACAATGCATCCATAAAATTTTTTGAGTTTATTTGAGGACGGTGCATATGCACATCCAACAACATAGGACCTTGGCTAATATATTTCATAATAGCAGAATAATGCTAAATATTTAAAAAAAAAATTTCTATCATAGTTTAAATTATTTATTAAAAAATAAAAATAATTTAATTTTTTACAAACCTTATTAAATCTGGATAAATAACGACTTTCTCCAAGTAAAACATATGCTTTTAAACAATATTCATAGTATGAGTCAATACCAGCACCAACCCCAGAATCTCTTCTGATCCAATCCCCTGAATCGACATTTAAAACAGTTCCCATAAGATTAGAAGACCGATGTCTAAGACTCCAAAGACTATCCATTGATCTATGAGCTTTCTCCTGTAAAAAATACATCAACAACTATAAATTAATTATTCAAATAACCTTATTCACTTATATTTTTTCTCTAAACAATTAGGGTCATTCTTTTATTTTTACAAGTCTTATCTCCCATACTCAATTATATATCTAATTTTCAAGAAGATTAAACATTTCTTATTCTTACTTCAAATATATGTACATCAGACAAACGTGATAAAGCAGCCAATTCTAAGATCATACTTCCTGCACAAGCTGTACATGTTTCTTGAAAATAATGTAATTGATCTTTTTTAATGCCGTATTTTAAATTAACCTATAAAATAATATATATAACTAAGATTTACTAGAATAAAATAAAATAATTTTAGTTCTTACTCTAGAATATGGTATTCCTGTTGTTGTATTGAAAGCTGGCATTAATCTATACCCTAAATCTTTTGCCATAGCTAAAAGTTCTCCATTATACCATTGTAAATGGTTAGAATTTTCTTTAAAATGTTGTGCAAAAATATGACCAGATAATAATCCTCTAAAATTAACATAATTATTAAGTAGGTCATATTACTTAATAAATTATGGTTATTATGACATACATAATACATTATCAACAGTAAATTAGTAAATTAATATATTAGTAATAACATAATTATTAGAAAAAAGGTCCAATAGTTAATATTGTATAGTAATTATAAGTTGATAAAAAAATTTAAAAACTTACCCCAGTACTCTAATATTGATTTCAAATACTGACACGACTACATCCCTATCAAATGTTACATCGCTCACAACTTTTGAAACAGCTCTATCAAATTCAGGTAAATCACCAAGGACAACAAGTGTATCCATAGTATCAATTAAGGTCAAAGAATAATTGCCTAGCACATCGTCCATGTCACCACGATTATTTTCTTTTGTCCTCCACCGCCCTTTACAACTCAATGGCATGAGTTCATCAGCTGGATATGCATGGTCCATGTAATTGTTGTATGCGTGGTAGAACATTTCTTTTGCTTTTTCCATCAGACCTTGCCTCTCTTCTTTGCTCATGAATGAGCCAGAAAAAGGTTGGTCTTGAGCGATAACAAACGCCACCAACAAAACTAAGATTAACGTCCTTATCATGACGAAAGTTTAATATCTGTCAACTTAATTTAATTAAAAATTGTAAAAACATATTGAAATACAATAATGAAGTTTGTATTTACACTTTACAAATGTTATTTTGAATTACAGCACGTTTAAAATTGAAATAAATTAATGACTAAGGAATAAAATACATGATCACACACACAACAAATATTGAGAATAAAAAAATCGAATCAAATCCTATAGACACAGCCAAACATGTTTATATTACTACATCTACGTACACAAATAATTATTATATTTATTTGATACATATTTTCATTTTTTTTTTGCCCTATTTTAATGGTAATACGTAAATATCAGATAAGAGAATGTTAAAATTATCAAACAGTGTCGCCATGTTAAGAGCACTGAAATTATATATCAATATGTGATTTAATTACGTTATAATATAATAATATTATAACTATTGTAATATATAATTACGATATAATTATATTATAACGCTTAACAAGTTTTGGGGACGCAATTTTTTAAGCAAACAGAGTTCCCCTTCTTAAATTTTGCCAAGTCAAGCACTGCATAAATTCAAAATATGTCAAGCTTAAGGCCATTACACATACTTTTTTTTATACGCTAGATAAGGAACTTCTATATAATTTACATCGATATCAGTGAAGCTCATGCACAGTTATTACAGGGGTATTCCCATAGGGTAGTGTTTCCCAACTTCTTTTACCCGCGGAACCTTTGCAGGAGCTTAAACGTTTTGTGGAACCCCAATATTTTTTCTATAATATTAATACAGACATATGTATTTTACACTTAAATGAGTGAGTTATCGGACACTTCCGGCACAAGAGTGTCATTAATATAAAAAAAACAAGACGGTTTTAACATTTTATTTTGCTTGTTATCTACTATTACAATATTATAAATGTACCTACATATCAAAGCTTAAAATTTAATATTTGCCTCTCATTACTTCGAAGATAGATTCAATGAGAAGATTGGAATCATTCCATAGTGTTTTTTCATAACTGTTTTTAAATCTGAAGTTATCCCTGAAAGTTGGATTTGTAAGTCCGGAGCCGCATTTACTTGATTTCGAAACTTAGTCTTTGTATACGCCGAAAAGCTACAAACTACGAACCTCACATCGGGAATTGTTTCAATTCCAGTTCTATGTTCAAATCATAGTTAAAATCAAAATATTGCTAATTAATTTATATTTTCCCAAATTTCTCACGAAACCCTTCGCGCAAACTCACGGAACCCTTAGGTTCCGCGAAACACCAGTTGGGAAACACTGCCATAGGGTATACTACATATACGTCGTATACTCAAGATTTTTTTTCAATATTATGGGTATACTGCGTATACTCTCAATCACAATCAATATATGATTATATCGATCCATATTTTGTGATATATATATATATATATATGATAGGTACTTCATAGTAATAATGGTACGTTTTTTCTGTCGAATCTTTAGATTATTTTTACGATGTATTTATTGTTATATGAATGGCTGGGCGAAACACACCAGAATGGTGACTGCGGGTCTATAACAAACCAGTTCCCTAAATTTATAACTGGAATAAACACTATAGTCCAGCGGTTCCCAACCGGGGGTACGTGTACCCCTAGTGGTACTCGCGATGATCTCAAGGGGTACGCGAAAAAAAATTGAGTAATGGCGGAAAAATATTGAATTTGGTTAATTTAAAACTATTCGTTTCGGAAATATGCAATATACGTTATTACAAATGAAAATTTGTGTTACGCAAATAACAATTTTTTCTTATCTTATAGATGTGGATTACAGAGTATAGAATACTATCTTATTATAGATTATATAATATTATTATATGGTAGGTTGCGGTGTTGGTGTGTATTGAACTTCAGCCGGTTTTTATTGTTGTCGTATGGGTACAACTTAATTTTATATTGGAATCAGTATGGCGAATGCTTTCAAACTATGATTATTGTATGAAAACTTTTCTTATTTATATTTTATAATTCGTTATTTTCCATTGTTTTCAAATTGTTGTCGGTGGTTTCTAAATATTCTGTAATTTAATTTAAATAAGTACATTGTGATAAATATGGATCAATGGTTAAAAACTGGTACAATAAAAAAACTAGACCAAGTTGAAGAAACTATTCATTTAACAAGTACTTCTCAAGACTTAGCTAAAAAATTTGGTACAACACACAGAAAATGCACAGTCTTCAGTTCTTCAAAAAGGTAAAAAGAGAAAATACATTGATGAATATGTAAATTATGGATTTTCATATGTAGGAGATTTTGACTATCCTAAACCTAAGTGTATTGTGTGTGGTGAAGTATTGTCGAATAGCTGCATGAAACTTTCTCTACTCTTAAGACATTTAGAAACAAAACATGCCGATTATAATAATAAAGAATGTGATTTTTTTAAACGTTTATCTAGAAATAATGAGAATACGTCGATTTTGACATCATATATAAAGTCAGCTAATAAAGATAACCAAAACGCGATTGAAGCTAGTTATCGTATTGCAAAATGTGGTAAGAATCATACAATAGCTGAAGATTTGATTTCTCCTTGTATAAAAGATACCGTTCAGTGTATGTTTGGAGAAAAGAACGTAAAAAAGATAAACAGTATTCCTCTTTCAAATAATACAATTTCTCGTCGAATTCAAGATATATCTGAAGATATTGAGTTGACAGTAATAGATAGAATAAATAAAAGTAAAATTTTCGCTATTCAAGTTGATGAAAGCACCGATGTTGCCAATTTCGCAGTTTTACTTATTATTGCAAGGTATTTAAATAATAATGAAATCGAAGAAAATGTTTTGCTTTGTCATTTATTGTCTGAACGCACAACTGGTGAAGATTTATTCAATGCTATTGATTGTTATTTCAAAAAAATGAGTATTAATTGGTCCAATTGTTGTGGACTATGTACCGATGGTAGAAAGTCAATGTCGGGTATATATTCTGGTCTTCGAGGTCGTGTTATGAAAATAGTTTCTAATATAAACTGGAGTCATTGTTGTATTCATCGACAGAGTTTAGCATCTAAAAACTTTCCAGGAGAACTAAAACTCGTTCTTGATGAAGCTGTTAAATTAGTCAATTTTATAAAAGCAAGGTCTACAAATTCGAGAGTATTTAAAGCTATATGCGAAGACATGATGAGTCCTCATTCAAGTTTACTTTTTCACACAGAAGTTAAGTGGCTATACCGTGACAAGGTACTTACACGTTTATTTGAACTAAGACATGAGGTCCAAATATTTTTTGAAGATCATTCTTTTCAATTATCTCCAAAATTACACGACTGCAATTGGCTTCAGGCGCTTGCGTATTTATCTGATATTTTTTTACAAATAAACAATTTATATTTGGCACTTCAAAAAAATTCAATAATGATTTTCAGTGTTTCGGATAAAATTAAATCAATGCTTAAAAAATAGATTTTTGGAGGGTATGTATTGAAAATGACCAACCTGAGTTATTTGAAACGTTACACAATTTTCTATCTGAAAATAAACTAGTTATGTCTCGGGAAATTAAGAAAAACATAATTGAACATCTGGAAAGGTTAAAATTATCATTCAAAAAATACTTTTCCAAACCTGAAAAAGAAAACAATTGGATTTCAAGTCCTTTTAATGAAGAATTCTTTCAAAAAGCGACATCTTTATCGATCGTAGAAAAAGAAAACTTGATAGAACTTTCATGTGACACGACTTTAAAAAGTGAGTTTAAAAGAAAACAACTTATTAATTTTTGGGTAGATATTAGAAACGAATATGAGCGACTCTCTGACAAGGCAATTGAGTTCCTATTGTCATTTACTAGTACGGAGTTGGTCGAAAGAGCGTTTTTTTCATATATATTTATTAAAAATAAGTATAGAAATAAACTTAATGCAGCTCCAGATTTACGATTATATCTCGCATCATTTGAACCTAATATTAAAAAACTATGTAATTTGAAATAGGGTCAAAGATCTCACTAATTATTTTCATTTAAATTTTTTGTTTATTAAATAAGTAAAATAAGTAATTTTTTTATGTGTCTTATTACTCAATATAAAAATATATACATTATTAAATTATATTATATTATTGTTATTTTTAATTAAATGTTTTAAGAGTATTTATGTGAAAATTTTTTAAAAATATTAAGCTTAGGGGTACAGAAGGAAAAAAAGGTTGAGAACCGCTGCTATAGTCTATAGTCATAGTTCATAATCGTTAGATATTCAGATACCAAGAAATGTCGTATCGCGTACGGTGAAAGAAGTGGTGTACACAATTAATCACTAATCAGTTTATCCGTTACCAGTTTACCACCAACACGTAAAGTTTATAATACGATTGCACTTTGTGCGACCTACTGTTTAACGTTTAACTTAAACGTAAATAAGTAAGTTATGAATTGTAATATTAATTATAATTTACTAGAGTAATATTTTTATTTGAGAAGTTTTATTAAATTCAACATTTAGTTTAATAAATTTTCCTATAACGACGTATAACTATATAGAAATAGTACTGACTCTAAAGTGTTATTTTTATTAAAATATGACTTCAAATTCTAAACGCGCAGGCGGCACACTTGATAAGTTTTTTATACCACGAGAAAAAAAAAACTAAAAGCACTACTAATATTGATATTTCTGGTACTAGTTCATTTTTAGTAACGCCCAATGAAGATAGTTTTGATTTTTCTGTTGATAGGCAAATTCAAAATGTATTAAAAGTATCCAACATTTAGCCGACACAAAAGAATTATTATTTATTATTATTTATGCACAAAAGAACAGGTGATAGAGTTTCATGGAAAAAATCCATGGTTAAATAGTAAAAATGGAAAACTAGGATGTAATACTTGTATTCAAGCTAAAAATAGTATTCAGTTTCAAAAATCTAACTTGGATAATAAAGTTCGAATTTCATCTGAGTGGTTAGGCTTTGAAATAGTAGCAGCTGAGAATAGTAAAAAAAAATCAATTGGCTTCATTGAGAAATAAAATTAAACAACATTTAGAAAGCAAAGCTCATGTGTTAGCAGAAAACATATTAATGAAAAGCTCAAACAAAGTATGAAATAAGATGTTTGAACGTATATCTGAAACAGAAATGGATTCCACGACTCGAATTTTTAAACCAGTATATTGCTTAGCAAAAAATCACCGTCCCCTTATCCAGTTTGAAGAACTAGTATAATTACAACAAAGCAATGGATTAAACTTAGGCTCTTCCTTACATAGCAGAATAACTGCCTCTCGAATGGTAAATGTCATTGCAAAGGAGATGCGCAAACGATTTATTTCACGTCTCATACAGTCAAATTCGAAATTTACCATAATGGTGGATGAATCGACAACGCTGAGTACCAAATGCACACTAATTGTGTATATTTTATCATATGTCGATGCAGAAATGCCAATTGTAGCATTTTTAGATCTGATTGAGTTAAATAGACAAGATGCTGAAAGTATTGAGAAAGCTCTTTGGTCAAGTTTAAAATTTAATGGAATATCATCATCGTTTGCATTAAATAATTGGATTTCGTTTGCCAGTGTGATGACAGGTAAGAAAAGTGGAGTTGCTACTAAACTGTGTGAGAAAATTCCCAATCTATTTACTTGGCATTGTTTATGTCATCGACTCGAACTCTCAGTATACGATGTTATAAAAGATTGTACTCGAGTATCCAGTTTCCAAAGCTTAATGAATAAACTATATGCTTATTATCATCAAAGTCCCAAAAATTCAAGGGGCTTAGACAAATCTTGTGCTGAAGTAGGCATAGAAATGAAAAAAAAGTCGCGTCTTGAATGTACGTTGGCCTGCAAGCAGTTTTCGAACTATAAAGGCCATATGGAATAATTATCCTGGAATATATTTACATGTTAGTAAAGAACATGATGCGATATCAAATGGCATACGAAGTAAATTAGAATTCTCTTCTTTTTTAGAAGAACTTGGACTCTTTTCCGATGTTCTTTCTGAGCTTGCAATGTTATCTTGCATATTACAGTCCAAAAAAACAACCTTAATGAGTGCCCAATCGGAGATGAATAGAACAGAATCTAGTTTGCAGAATCTAGTTGACAGAATGCGGCATCGCTTATTTGATGACTCAAAAGATAGTACAATGCTAGAAGATCTTCAGGTAATGAAAATTGCAAATTATAATAATATTAAATTTAAATTTTACAATTATTTAAACAGCATAAATGGCATTTAAATTAAATGTTTTTTAGGTGCTTGATGAAGTGTTCAAAACAGCAACTAATGATGCCAAGGGAGAAGATGAAGTTAAAATAGTATCATGGAAATTAGGTTTATCCGAATTTGAAAGTGTAGTTGACTTCCGTTTAAGAAATGCTTCATCAAGTTTCATGAAGGCGTTAACCATACTCCCGACTTCAACAGCTGATTGCGAACGAGGATTTTCAGATATGAACTTGACAATAACTGATTTGAGGACTAGTTTTAATATCGAAAATGTGTCAGATTTGATGTTCATCTCTATTAATGGCCTTTCAGTTGCAGATTTCAATCCACGACCTTATGTGAAGATTTGGTTGAAAAATCACCGTTCAGCAGTTTCAGCTCCACGAGGTAAGAAACGACAAGAATTAAACGATGAAAATAAGTTGCAGAAAATGTTTTTTACCAATGTATTTTCTTAATCTTTTTAATATTCGTAAAGATTGACGATAAATAAATAATATACGTAATATAAAGAGGATATATAAAAAATCTGGTTTAAAATTTTTTCCATATTATTGACACGCTATTTATCGGCTTTATTCCTATAAACCATAAGTAAAATATTTTTATTGTATTAAATGTTTATATTTGATGATACGAGTATAGTATACCAAGGGTGACCAGCGAGAAGCGAGAAGAGACTCGCGAGCCACAAAATATATTAAGAAATATGGAAGAGCCAAAATGTAAAAAAAAAAAGGTCATAGTATGGCCGCGGTTTGGTCACCCCTGTAGTATACTCTCAAAAAAATTAATGGGAACACCTCTGGTTATATATATCATGAGGTATAAACATTTATAATTATAAATAAAGTGACTGCAAACAAAAAATTATATTCGGAAAACATATTAATACAAATTAAGTAAATAAATGACAATGTTATAAAAATATAATTTAATAGAATTAATCTTCTTTACGTATCCAATAATTTGTAAACCAAAAGATTAAAATTACTTTTGTTTTTAAGAGCTCTTTCACACGAGACACTTCGTAGTCGGTTACATAACCGGCCACTTGAATCCCACAACTGTTTACAAAAAGTTCTTATTTGTATACATTGTTTCAAACGATAAACTTGTCGTGAGTGGCGTGCAGATCCCTTTTTCCATGTGGGGCAAAGTTAATTTTTTTACACCCACTATTCACTCAAAACTAAAAGTTGCAAATAATATGTTTTATTAAGAGCCTTCATACAATTATATGTATAATAATATATTTATTAAAAAAAAAAAACAAAAAACATTTTATTTTAGTTATTTGAACATCAATGCATCCTTTAGAACCTGTGATGATAATCCAAATGTATCAATAACTTCATTATAGTTAATTTGTATGTCTTTCTCATAACTGATTAACATCAAACTTTCCAGTCTCTTTTGATCAATAGTGGATCTTAATCAGTGACGTATTTAATATATACGCGCCCCGGGGCAAAATAATTTTTCCGTCCTTCCCCTTTATAAAAAAAAAAAATATATATATATAAATAAATTCAAAGCTAAGCAATAAAAAAATTAATTTTATGAAACAAATTATAAATCAGTTGTTTTACAATATTGTAATTATAATAATACATATCCTAACGTTAATCTAATTTTTTTTTCAAAGTGAATATTCCTTTTTTAAAAAAAAAATATTTATATATATAAAAATATATTAAATATAGAAAACGGAATTAACGCTTATTATATGCACAATGATTAACAATACATGGTTTTTTATTAGATTATATATATTATATTTATTACTAATTGTATGTAATAAAATAATCAATAGCTCATAATTTTTTTCTTGACTTTTGAGAAGAAAAATGTTCAATAATATCATTAAAATTAATAGTTTTCGTTAAATTAGCTTAAATGTTGAGGGTTGTTAATTAATTAAGACGATATTCTCCCTTTGTTGATCTTAAATAAGTTTTGACCCTTTTTAATGTAGAAAATGATTTTTCCGTTGTAACTACAATTATTTGAAAGTGTACATACATAGCATCCTTAGAGGAATATCAATATAAGGATATACTTCAACTAAACTATTCTCTTTTATAAATGCTAACATACATTGAACACTTTTAGGTACAATTTTACTCCTTTTGTAAACTTTTTAAATGTGCCCTAGAGTACCGCGTTCTGTGTACCTGAGTCTTTATTATAAACATTGAACGAAAATATAATATCTTATCGAATAATAAATGTAATATACCTATTTTGCTATTTCACTATTACCTAGGTGACTAGGTATACGAGTAGTATAATTTTTTTAATTTCTTATTAGATGCTCAACAATATTTTTTAAAATACTAAACAATACCGAAAAAGGTGTGAAAATTAAAAAAATCATGAATTATTTATTATCATTATTATTCGGTTTTACAAATTCGAAGGTTCTCGTTAAATACGATAATACAGTACCATTTTGACTTTCCGCTATTAAATTTAAATTTATATTGGTATTTGTACTGTGCATAGTTAAATGGACCGGGTTTTCTGAGTGCACATCACAGTTGGAGAAAATAGTCATTCTGCCCACACCAAAGATTTCGATTTTATGATTTTTTGCTGAATTTAAACAAGTAATAGTACAAAAATCGGATTTTGTATAGAATAGCTATGAGTTTGTATTTGTCAAACTATGCCATACTGAAGTGTCTAATGATAATAATTTTATTTTACAAGTTTTTGGTGTATTCTGTCTATTAGTTAAGAGTGAGGTTTCACACATGTCCGACTTCGATCTTTGGTGAACAGGTTGACTATTTTTACAAAGTTTATGATTCTTAAATTCTTTACATGCTTTCCATTGATTTTCAGTCAAAACGAAAAATTTTTCGTTATCATTACTAAGTGCAAGGTACTCTACGTCAGGTGCTATTAGAACTACCGAATTATCATCATATGGAATTGGTAAAGTGATTGGTTTAAAAACTTTATATTCGTCATTTGAAACTAAAGGAATTTTGGCTATGAAAATTATGAAATGATCCATTTGCGCCTTTCACCTCCCCCCTCCCTTAAATGCGCCACTGATCTTAAACTGGTTTTGATTAACTTCACCTAAATTATAAATAAAAATTAATTAATAAATAAATCTATAACATTTTGTTCACTCAGAAGGTATATACCTTAGAAAAGGTTCGTTCTGCCGACGCTGAAGTAGCAGGTATAATTCCAAGCGCCTTTATAAGCCAATTATAAGTTTGGGAAAGCTGACATCAAATTATATTTAGATAGTACATGTAAAATTGTATTGACTGTAATTTTGGTTTCCGGATTTGCTAGATCTGTGTTGTTCTCATCGTCAGTATTAGTATTATCACTTGAATCTGTATCATATGTATCATCTGGGCCATCTGGCTTGTGTAACAATAATGGAGTTTCTAATCCAGAAATAAGATATCTTAAACTATGACTAAACATAATGTATTCACGTTTCAAATCATTTCCGTTAATATCTTTTAACCAATCTGATATATTATGAAAACTTTTTTCTGGAATGGATTTATTGTCTTTTTTCATATTCATCAGTCGTCCAGGAGATAAAACTTTAAATATTTCTCTGGTACCACTAAATCTAGAATTAATTGATGAAATTATTTGACCAAATACTTTAAAGCAGCGGTTCCCAATCTTTTTTCCGCGGTGCCTTTTTTTGGACAAATTTAGCCACGGTGCCCTGCTGTGAATAACGTGAAAGACGGAACAAAACAAAAATACTCACAGATAATCGATTTTATTAATTTTATTAGAATTTAGCTAAATTATAAATTAATGGATTTTTGAACTTAAAAAATAAATGAATAAAAATTATTGTTATTACGATCATAATTATTACATAAAAATATTATAAGGTTAAAATGAGAATGTCCGAATATACAATAGAAAATATTATATTATTTGCTAAACGTTTTAACGGGAATAATAAGGAAAAAATATGCTATAAATTTTAAACTATTTGTTATGAATCATAGGCCACTGTGCCCTTGAGAAGTGTTCGGGGTACCCCTAGGGCACCGCGGTGCACGGTTTGGGTACCGCTGCTTTAAAGTATGTATTTGTTCTATATTTATTAAATGCAGAAACATACTTCATCATAAATATTTTCACCAGGCATTTTTTTTTCTTCCTAGTTCTAGTTTCTTTAAAACTTAACTTTGATACGTTATATTTTTCTACCCCTGTGGGTGGGGGTTAGGATACACCCATGGTAGTCCATGCCCGTCGTAAGAGGCGACCAAAATGGACATAGTAGTGGGAAGCAGCGCTGCTATCAAGTGTGAATTGTTATTTCTGTTGTGCAAAATCTTCAATTATATCTTCGAAGTCTAGTTTTTGCAGGAGATCACTTTCTATGCACATTATTGACAAATTAGTGAGCCGTTCTTGCAACATAGTTGTTCGTAATTCGTTTTTTATTCTTTTCAGTTGTGAAAATGAGCGCTCCCCACTGCAATTGGTGATCATGAGGCAAAGGAAAATCCTTGTGGCAACTTCCACGTTTGGGAATGTTTCTGCTAATTTGTCTGCTTTTATTTAAGAATGTATATCTAAGATACTTAAGTCCATGGATTCATTTTTGAAGGTTTTCAAGTATTCCCTTAAATGAAAACATTCTGAATTTAACTCATTAGTGTTTATGCCTTCACAATAGAAATCTGCCAATTCTTCGCATTTTTTTTCAAATGATAAGGTTTGATTGTTTGTAACTGAGTAAAAAAACTAAAACGTTCATTAATTTCTTTGTATGATTCCGATCGTTGCTTTAAATGTGTATTTAGCGTGTCGATTATGGGAAGGAACGTTTCTACATAAAATTTTTCTTTACCGGCCAACTGCACAGTCTCTGATGGGGTTTCCAAAAAAGTGATACGAGTGCTGTGAATTCTTTTTCTTTGCAATTTATCTTTGTAGTCAGAATTTGGATTTATTTCTTTGGCGGCCGATTTATACTTATCAAAATTATTACGTGTATTACTAATATACTCGCTAAGTGATGCAAACAGTTTTGTTGCAACGTCCATTGTTATAGTATTATTCTGTAGACTTAAGCTTGTTTTATTTATAGCTCCCAGAAGGTCATTCCATGTCTCAGTTAGGATAATGGTCTCCAATTTTTCCATTTTTTTTGCCAATATCTTGTGCCTCGTTTCTCGTTTCTGCTGATTGATCAGTGTTTTTAGCGATTAATAATAAAGCTTCAAAAATATGATAATAACCATTATGCAAAGCATTAATAGCATCAGCGCGTGCAGACCACCTGGTTTCAGATAAGCTTTTCAGAACTTTTTTTTCGCATAAACATTCTTTTAATATCTTCCATCGATTGTTTGAACTCAAAAAAAATTGAACAATTTCCGGGCGAATTGAAAGTATGCTACTACTTCTGAAATACATCCAACCGCTTGGGCGCCTACTAGATTCAACGAATGTGCTGCACATGGGACGAAAATTGCAAATTTACATTGCTCTTTAATTCTTGCCTGTAGACCAGAATACTTTCCTGCCATATTTGCGGAGTTGTCGTAATTCTGCCCACGACAATTTTTATTGGAATTTTAAGGTTTTCCAAAAAGTTTAAAACCGTATCTGCCATGTATTGCGCTTTATGCTCTTCGATAGGCAAAAATAGCAAAAATCTCTCAATAGGCTTTCCGTCTTTAACAAACCGTACAATAAAAGTGAGTTGGTCTACATGAGACAGGTCTGGTGTGGAATCGACGCTTATTGAGTAGTATTTTGCTGCGTTTATTTCACTAATAATCGTTGTTAACATTTTTTTTCCTATTATATTAATAAATTCTTTGCAAATATTTGCAGAAAAATATGATGTACTTCCTTTTCCACGATTTCCGTAGTTTTGTATATGATCAGCTAGAAAAGGATGAAACTCGCTTATTAATTCTAAGCATCCCAAATAATTACCGTTATTTTGAGATCCCAACATTTCATCATCACCACGAAATCCAAGTCTTCTTGAAGCCAAAAACTTCACCACAGCAACAATCCTTTTGAGTACATTCTTCCTATAATTGATTTCAGCATTGTATTGGGAAATTAATCCATTATCCACTCGAGCAATAGTTTTGCTTTTTGAGACACACTTCATCATTGATTGCCTGTGTAGTGAATTATTCTCATGCTCTATTAAAAAGTTACTAATATGCTTCCAATCTTTGTATCCGTTAGAAGAACTCAAACTGTTGCCTATAATAATAGTATAATTAAAAATACGACAGCAATAACAATATACAGCTTTCTTCAACGGCGAATATATGAGCCAACTTCTTTCTACACACTCTTCATTCGTCAATTTGCGCGTAAAAACATTTCTAGTCAAGCTTCTATTTTTTGTTTTACCACTTACATCTGAAAAACTTGTAAAAGTTTCAGAAAAGTCACTATTTTTATTTTGGAAAAACTCTGGTCTTTTTTAAAATTGAATTCCTATTAAATTCACTGCTTTGACATAATTATGATATGATAAATAATCCAGTACATAATACGGGCAGGCAGAAACTGATATAAATTATTAAAGAAAACCCGGTTTAGATAATGGGATAAGAAATAGATATAAGATATCAAATGTACCTAATTGCACACAATTATTAAGTATTATTTATTTAACATTTTAACATTGCCATTTACCTAGCTTTCAATATATATGCGTATATATATATTTAATCAATGTAAACTAAAAACGCGCGCGTACGCGATACGCGTCCATGTGAAATGTGCAAATTTTTTTTTTCTAGAATTTAGAATTATTTTTTTATAGATGGTCGTATTAAATATTAATACGTTACAGCTTACAATTTAAAATTGTAATTTCGATTATTCGGGGCTCCCATTTGGATGGGGGCCCTGGGCACGTGCCCATAGGGTAAAGACGGAACTGGCACTAGAAGTACTAAAATAAGCAAAAAAAAAAAAACGTTTTTATACAAAAATTATTATTTTATTATTATTATTTATTATATTATTTTATTATTTTAGCTTCTATTATAAAAAAATTAGATACTGAATTCACAAAACGAACTAGCATGCATACAGTAAGAAAATCGGAAATGACTGCAAAATGTTAATGAAAAATATTCTGTAAATAATATGAGAATGATGATATCGAAATACCCGAATACCTAGAAACTATAAAAATAAAATACTACTGTACAAGCTACAATTACATACAATTATAATGGTTTCCTTATCGATGGGATTACGAAGTTTTGAGCGTACACTCGCTACGTCGCGCGTCACCTAAACTCGTATAGGTATATATAGTTTACCTATCTGATATTATTTAGGTTATATAAGAAGAAAAATTAATTAACACGAATTAATTATTAATATAAACTATTAATATGACAATAATTACTTGTTATTTTTAAGAAAAAATGTTTTAGGCTACTAAAAAAAAATTGATAAAAATCATGCAAAAATCCAAAAAAAAGGGGTGGCAATCAATTGGCCTACTGGCCAGCTTTCTTCAAATTTATTACAAAAAGCCCCGTGGTAAGAAAATGAATAAATTTGTGCCAGGCCTCGTGAACCGTGCCGCCGACGCTGTCTGCGTTCCGCGCGTATTAATTGGCCCTCGTAGTCCGTACAATGTTGCAGCCTGTAGGTGGTGATCTTTTCCAAACATTTTGGTTTTTTTTCCATGGTTATCGCTGGTATCTCTGTTATCAATCCTAATGTCCCGTAATTTCAAAATAAATATTTTTGATAGATAATATTTACATGTAATTTTATAAAATTTAAAACTAAAAATAATAGTGAAATACTATTGATTCACGATTCAAGTTTTGGTCGTTTGAAAAGCTATGTTGTGGTCGAAGTGCACATCGTCTCTTATTACAGTATTACTGTTTCTCTCCCGGAAACTTCATAACATCCGTTTTCCATAGTTTAAATGATTTATGATTAATGGTAAAGATTTGTTTTGATTTCAAACTATGCAGGCGAAGAAACGTTTCCTATTGCTGTGGTTCATTGCATTTTTTGTTTTGGTGATGTGCTTACTGAAAACTAATCGAAACTCAGATGATTTTCTTCATCTGGCCTACCAGATAGATGATGTGGAGGATCTACCGTCATTTATGGATGATTGGCAACAAAATGTGGAAGTTGGTCGTCCTCCAGCATTTAAAATCTACGAGACTAGACATCAGATGCTATTTCACTCATCGTATCGGAAAACCAATAAAAATTGCAGGTTTATTAGAGATTGTTATTATTAAAACTAAAACAAAATATAATAAATATAATAGTAATTGCAATATAAGCTCATAAGTTTTAATACTGAATGTTTTATGTTTACAGAATGGAAACATGTTTTGACTCTTCTCACTGTGACAAAGATTTCAAAGTATTTGTATATCCATTATCTGAATTGGAAAATAATGGGTTGATAAATTCAATCCGTAGTGTTTTGTATCAAAAAATGTTGGATATTATTGTAGAGTCCCGTTATTACACGGATGAATACACTAAAGCTTGTGTATTTGTGGTTGCTATAGATACATTAGATCGGGATCCCTTATCACCAGACTATGTACGTAATATTCCTATGAAAATTCAAAGACTTAGACATTGGAATGGAGGCCGTAACCATATAATTTTTAATCTTTATTCTGGTTCTTGGCCTGATTATAATGAAGATGATCTTGGATTTTATACTGGTGACGCTATACTAGCTAAAGCTAGTATGTCTGTTACAAATATGAGACCTGGTTTTGATATTTCATTTCCATTATTTCATAAAGTAAATAAATAAAGTGTGTTTTATTCAATAAATTTAATATTTTTAATTTTGCTTATTAGAAACATCCAGAAAGAGGTGGAGAACCTGGATATGTTCGTTCAAACACATACCCTATTACTAAAAAGTATAAACTGGCTTTCAAAGGAAAACGGTATGTACTTGGCATTGGGTCAGAGACTCGGAATTCTATTTTTCACTTACATAACGGAAATGATACAATTGTAGTAACAACATGTAAACATGGAAAAAATTGGAAAGATGCTCAAGATGAGAGATGTGATGTTGATAATTCATTATATGAAAAGTAATTAATGTTTGAAATTCTATATCCTCATTAAATTATTATTTTAATGTTATTTTTTTTATTTTAGATATGATTATGCATCACTTCTTAAGAATTCAACATTTTGTCTAGTTCCTAGAGGACGTCGTTTAGGATCATACAGATTCTTAGAAGCCTTACAAGCTGGTTGTATACCTGTGTTACTGTCTAATAATTGGGCTTTACCTTTTGACGAAGTAATAGACTGGAATAAAGCTGTGATATGGGCCGATGAGAGGCTGTTGTTTCAGGTGCCTGAAGTGATTCATTCTATATCAGACACTAAACTATTTGCTTTGAGACAACAGTCACAAATTCTGTGGGAACAATATTTCAATACAATTGAAAAGATTGTTTTTACCACTTTTGAGGTAAGATTATTTGAAGTTTTATTGTTATATTAATATTAGCTTTTATTATTTTATTGTATGTTGTTTCTGTTTTAGATAATTAAAGAGCGTCTACCTAAATTGCAATCTCGTGATGGTGTTGTTTGGAACACATCTCCAGGAGCTCTAGTCTCACAACATTCATACACAGAATATTTTAATTTCAATATGCCATTTAATTATCATCTTCTTGGTAAAAAACCTAGTTCCAATTTTACTGTAGTAATATTCTCTCAACATAATAGTATTAATACAGCACTATATCGATTAATTCGAAATATAGTTGCTAGCAAATACCTAACTCAAGTAAATAATTTGAGATATTATTTTTCAGAATACAAATAAAACAATTCAAATAACCATTTACATGTTTCTATTAGATTATTATTAATTTGTGTGCTGATAATGGTGGTAAAAGTGGTTATCAAAAAATTGCTGGTATACAAATACTAATATCGTCTGGAAATGGCTGTAGCAGATTTGAGCCATTACCATTTATTAAGACTGAAGCCGTATTGTCATTAGATGATGATGTAGTTTTAACTACTGATGAAATTGATTTTGCATTCCATATATGGCAGTCATTTCCTGATCGAATTGTTGGCTTTCCAGCCAGATCACACTATTGGGACAATAGCAAGGTAAATTATTTAATTATACATATATAATAATGTATATATTTTACATTTTTTTTTAAAATCAATTAACATCATAGTATATAAATCTACATTTTTATAAATTCAAAATATAATTTTTAGTATGTAACATTTTTAACTTTTGTTATACTATTATATTATTAAATCAAAGATTAAATAACTTAATCTTATTTTTATTAGAAGTATAAAAGTATGCTTTTAAAACTCTAATTATGATTGCTGATTAATATTTAGAAATTTGCCTAGCTATATGACAGGAATAAACCTTTTAAACAATCACTGTTTTCATGTATGATGACTGTTTTTATTTATTATGTTGTACCTATGAATCACTGCAATATACCATACATAATCTTAGTTTAAATTTTAAAATGAGTATTTCAAGAAGTATTACAAAAATAATGTAATTATAATTGAAATTCATGGTATTTACATTAATATGCAAAAAAAAAACTTAACAGGACTCTTGGTTATATACATCAAAATGGACAAATGAATATTCAATAATACTCACAGGAGCTGCATTCTATCATCAGTACTATAATACATTGTACACTCGATGGTTGAGTCCTTTATTAATTAAAACTGTTGAACAATCACATAACTGTGAAGATATACTCATGAATTTTTTAGTTAGCCATGTTACTCGTCGTCCACCAATCAAAGTATCACAAAGAAAACACTATAAAGAGCAAGTTAGCAATGGCATGCCAAAGTAAGTAATACATTATTTTTTTAAATAATATATTATGTCTATTGGTATAAAAAAAATTATATTTTAGATCGCCTTGGAATGATCCTGACCATTTTATGCAAAGACAAACTTGTTTAAATACATTTGTTGCACTTTTTGGTTACATGCCACTCCTTCAATCAAGTGTAAGGTTTGATCCAATCTTATTTAAGGATCCAGTTTCAAACTTTCGAAAAAAATACAAACAAATTGAATTGGTGACCAATTAAATTAATTTTAAATTGAAGGCTACTATTTATAAAATAATAACTTACAGTTTCATGACAACACATATAGTAAATAATGAAAATAACAGTCTTTAAAATGAGAATATTACTTATCAAATAATTATTATAATTCAAAAAGAATCAAGACAGTCCATAACAATGGTTCTAAGTTTAAGTCTCCAGTTCTTGTCCATTTTTTCACAAAATATGTGAGTAGACTTATCATCAACTTGGATTAATGTATCTTCTGATTTCTATGAACAAGTCGATGTAAAATATAAGTTAGATATTAAAAAGTAGTTTTTAAAAATTTTAACTTACAAGATGTATTGTGTATCCATGTGCATTGTGTTCAATTTTAGGATCACTCACTCCTTCATTTGTTAGAGCTCGTAGAAATCTATCAATATCAAGTTGTCCATATTCATAGGTTTTTTTAAATAATGTTTCTAATAGATAAGGCTCAGTTGACTTATTTTCTAATATGTTATCTCGCAAAATCTATATTTTGATAAAATATATTTTCAAAAAATTGTACACAATAATAAATTCATGAATTAAATACAACTTACATCTAATTTATATTTATTATCTTTAGTGTCTAAAACAGCAGTGAATGTGGATGCCTTTAATCCAGATTGTAATTCGTTTAGTGTGACACTTACTACCATCTCTGTGGAAAATGGTACATTAACTGTTTTAATATCAAGTTTTTCTGATAATACCTCTCCTCTTTTTATAGTTAATACTTTTCTATCAGTCTAAAATAATAATACAATTACAAAGTGTCATACTTATTAATATTTTATTTAAACATACTTGATCAATAACAAATTCATTTTTATGACTATAGCTAGTTGGAAACGCATAACGCTCAGGAAGAATTAGTACAGCTGGTTTAAGATCTTTAATCATTTTGTTGGCTTGAGTAAAATTCATACTTGTATCAATAGGGCAATGCATAGCCTTCATAGCTAATGGCTGAAAAGGAGCTAAAGCTTCTAAATATGGAAATTCTGGTTCTAGAATAAATTATTATTCATTAAAATTAATTTCAGAAAACACATTGTTTTAATAACATATCTTCTTCAAATGCATCATTCAATTCCAATTATATCAAAATACATAGACAAGAACACAAATATTGAGAATGAATTACAATTTCTCAGTGATAGAAATACAAAAATTAATTTAATGGTAAGAATTTTGTAATAACAACAACACATATTTTATAGAAAATTTAACATTACTAAATTATGAATTTCATTGTAAATTATTTTTAAACACATTTGCTGAATCTTAAGACGTGTGATAGTATATTAACGAAGGCACCTTATTAAAAAGTAAATAATAAAATAATAATAATAAATCAATTTTCTTTAAAAAAGTATTTCTTCAAAAAAATCTGTATAAAAACCACTCTTCCAACACTTTTTGCAATATTAAAATGTATATAAAAAATAATACTATACAAGCTATAACTGATAAATGATCCTCATTAAACCAAGTATTGACTTAAACAAACAGTCTTAATGTATGGAATTAAAATACTTTAAAACCTTGTTATTTATATTTCTAGATTCTGAATCTATTTACAAATACGAAAATATTAGATCATAATCATATATCAACTATAAATAAAATAAATAAAAAAATAGCAAATGTTCAAAACTCAATGGTCAAGAATATTGAAGATTATTTTCAATTGACTGAAATTAAAGGCATGATTTTAGAAGAATATGTACGCATTGATAAATCTTTAGGAAGATAAAAAAATATTTTAAGATTCTTAATTTAATGTTTATGATAAATTTAATTACCTGTAAATATAATTGTGTTCAGAGGATTTGTACCCCAATATTCTACAAAATGTACTACATCGCCAAATCTTAAACTTGGATGACCACAAAACACCACACAAGGCTAATAATTGAATTATTTATAAACATAATTATAAATGTTAATTATAATGTTGAATTATTAAATTTTTGTTTACTTGTCTTAAATCATTCCATAAGTCATCTGTATACACATGTTTAAAATGTTTTAAACGTCCAGATTTGACTAATTGTGCATGTGGAAATGGTTCTTCTGGAAAGTATACTTTGTTTTGTTTAGATTGTGATAGCCTTAACAGTAAATATGTTAAATAAGTCGGATTTAAAGTATTTTTCACTATGTAAGTATTATTCAATTTTTACTAACCATTCAGCAAGGATGTTGGAATACTCTAAAGAGTTATGAGCTACTGGAGAAATAAAATACATAGGAATTTGTCCTAAAGCAGTACTCTCCAAATGAGATGATAAACATTCAAATAGATCATAAACTACACCAGATGGATAACAAGGGATAAGGACTGAGCCATTATTCCGAAGTGTAACAGCAACTGATAGACAAAGTTCTCCAAGCATAGAGTCTGGATTAGCAGCAGGTGCTTGTGTTAAGCTACTTAGTAGCATAAGGTCAGCATTTTTTAAGTTCACTTGATCCATTGGTCTTTTATAAAAATTAAAAATTAAATCATTTATCATTGTAAATTTTTCTCTTATTTGACTGAAAAAATAATACCTAGGATGAGTTGTTAATGTTGAGGTGTTACTGACATAAACCAATTTCTTACTCTCCAAATATATAACCCAATTACTGCTACCAAGGCAATAACCAGAACTAACAGCTGTTACAGTCAAAGCACCAGTGATTTCCTAAACCAAATTCAGTGATTATCTACTATTTTTATGTAACAATTTAATTATAAAATGTTTACAATTTTTTGATCATAACTGATCATTTGCACTCTTGTTAAACTAGAATGAACTTGTGCAAGACTATATAACTGTTTCCATGTATATGGTTTAAAACTGTTACACAACGGTGGTGGAAGTAAATGTAAGATTTCTTTCCAATATTTAGCTACATTAGGTTTTGGTGATTGTTCAACAAAATCTACTAGCTCTTCAAGGAATAATCTGAAAATAATAAATATCTAGTAGAAATTATAAAAACTAAACTTTGTAATATCTTACTTTCCAATGTGTAAAGTTGGTTCAGTCATGTAGACAACACCTTTAAAACCAGTGTTTTCAGTAATAAATGGTAAAGCCAACATAGTCATATAGTTGGATACTAATATAACATCAATATCAGCAAAATCAACTAACTTTGTTAGCGGTGTCATGAATTCTGGTGCAGAATTCACTAGTACTTGATTCGCCATACATTCATTAAGCTCCTAATAATTTAATTGTCATATCATTGTAGGACACTAATGTTTAATTTAATAATAAATAAAAATTGTACTGTACCCCTTCAATCTGTGGGTCAGAGAAATTCTTAGGTATCCAAGCAGCTGCTTTGTTAGGCTTCCAGTCTGGTATTGGATATAAAGGTAAAAAATTCAAAACGCTGTGCGCTGACAAGCCGCAGTCCAACATAATTGTAACAGATTTCAATTTTATCACAAAACATGGTTTGTTTGGATCTTCGCTTAAACAATACTGTAAATTAAAAAAGAATAAGATTTGTGAGTCATTTTATGTTTTTTGCAAATAATTAACTGAAGTTCTACCACTTTCATGATGAATGAAACTGTTCAAAGTGTAATCATAAGGTAACACGAAATAACAGTAATATAAAAAGTAAAATTTTCTTAAATTGCTCTTAAATTATAATCAAAGTAAAATAATTTATAATACAAAAGTTATATGAATGTTAATAACTTATTGTTGTTATAAAAATCGTCTTTTTAATTATTATTATTTATTATTTAAGTTCGAATAGAAGTTAGAACCTATTTGCGGTTTGGTGCCCTTATCTCTAGTCCCTATGGTTTTGTACACAAGCCGTGGTAATAACTCTAAAACGTATTAATAATTATTATCACCGTAGAGAAGTTAACATAAATCGGAGAATTCATCCGCGTGCCGAATGTGTGATTGTAGATAGGTATTTTGGAATTTATTGAGTTTTGAACTGATAACTTGATAATACATTTTTCACCTAAGTTTTTTTTTGTACAAGATCAACATATTTTGTTTTAGTAATTCAATAACAAATACCATCGAAAAGTTTTTCCTTTACCATGGCTAGCACGTGTCAAATATTTTTTCGAAACTTTGGAACGTCGTTATCGAAAATAATTTCAACAAAACTACGAGTATCCCCGGTAGGATTAGATCGAAATTATAGCCAAGACGAGCAGCAGGACAAAACGTCTCTCAAACCAGGAGCTTTTGCTGAGTTCTACGAAAAAACTAAAGAAAACAAACAGACTGTAGAAGAGGACCAAGATTTTGAAGTGTTACTGAGAAATTCGAATTTCATAAACGTAACAATCATCAGTATTAAATAATTTAATTAGCCTTTGTAAATGTCATTTTGTTTTACAGCTTGGAGATCCGGAGGGTAAATTAGTGGTTGGTACAATATTTCATGTGGTTGATAATGATTTGTACATAGATTTTGGATGGAAATTTCATTGTGTTTGTACAAGACCGGTTAGAAATCCTGAGTGAGTTAAATAATTTTTTCTGTGGGAAAAATTGTATTCTGTACTTTTAATTTTTAAAACAACAGAATAGTGATTAAACTTTGTCAAAAAAATAATATAATATTTTATACTTAGAAGTTACTTAAAGGTTTACATTAAATACATTTTATCATTATTGTTAATATACTTTACTAACTTTTTATTTATTATTTAGTTCTTACATAAGAGGATCACAAGTAAGATTAAGAATCAAATCTTTAGAATTAGCTACCAGATTCTTAGGCTCCGAGAAAGACTTAACTCTACTTGAAGCAGATGCTATTCTTCTGGGTCTCCATAAACCAGTAAAATATTAGAACTTGTGTTAAATATTATTTTTGTAACTCTCGTACAATTATACTGTTTGAGTGATTTTTCTTTTTTGTTCTTAATTAAATCTTTGTAAAAAAAATGTATGAATTTAATAAATTAATTGTTTTTATTTCATCACAAGTTATTGAAGAAATAATTTTAATTATATTTATAGCATGTTTTATAATATAAATATTGACTTTATGATAATATATATTAGAAAAATAAAAATGTTACATAAACTTATGCATGTAATATTTTGTTAAAATATTGAAATATATAAAAATAATAAATAATTAATTAGATTCCAATATTTAATAATAATATAAAATACTGAGTTGCATGATGGGTTATTACTTATTAGTACTAATAATTTTAAATTAAATATAGTAGTATCTTATTGATTAATGTTATTTAAGGTGCATTGATTTTATTTGTATATTATCAGTGGCGCTCATATAGATTACCAAGTAGTGCGATTGGACTGATTTCTCATGGATCCCGGGGCCTATATACGTTTGGGGGCCCCACTCTGGTCTCTAGAGCAAACACTATAAATGCATAACTATTCATCTGAATCTTTAGATCGTTAAATAAAACGTAAGGAGTTGGCAGTGTCAAATATGCGAACAAATATAATGTTTAATAACTAATATAGGTAACTATAATAATGTTGATTGTGTTTGTAGTTGATGCAGGGCTCAGGAAGCTGCTCCAAGATTTATATGCTATTATGTTAATATGTTTGGTAACTATATATACTATATATAAATAAATTATGATAAAGTAATAGATATATTTTGAAAAATTGTCCTGAGCAATATCAACCGGTGAAGATTATTTTTTTTGTAAAATTTAAATTCATACCCCTATTAAAAAAAATATTGTACAGGAATTTGCAATTTTTTTAAAATTATTTAGGGTAAACATGCATTTGGAAAAAATATTATTTCAATCAAATGAATATAGTCGTATAGACTTAGACCAAAATAAATTTGGGGGCTCTCTATAATTATAACTGCACTGGTTCATGGAAAACTTGTGGGCGCCACTGCATATTATATTATTTTTCATAAGCCTATGACTCAATTTTATTATATTATTTAATATAATTAAATTTGAATACGTTACATTTATCAAATTAAAATGAGTGCTTATTTAGTACATGTAAACTGCAATAAACTTAACACTTCAGTGTCAATGATAAATAATAGTATTGTTTTCAAAAAGCTTAAACTATATAGTTTTTTAATTGTACAAATTCTTATCAAATATTGTTATCTGTATTTGTTCATGAACATTTATTGATAACGAGTTGTTTATGTCCTCACTCCTCAATCAAAATTTGTACAATTATTATAAATTTTAACTAATTATATTCATTATGACTGAAGTTTCTGAGGATAACATAGTTTTAGAAGGATTTTTATGTCCTATATGTAAAGTAGACTTTGGTTTAGATCTTAAGTTATATTTACATTTCCAAGAAGCTCATGGTGAAGATCAAGATCTAGTCAAATCATTCAAAGGTATGATGTCTGGATTTGAAAATTTTATTCAACTGACAACTGGACCATGATATATAAAACAATATTTATTTGGTTTTATAGATTTATTTGGCAAAGCTAAAGAAAAAATTTTAAAAAATGATATTATAAGAAAAGAAGAACGACATTATATTGTATGGGAACCACAAGAAATAGGTTTGTTGAAATTGTTCATTATTTAATTAGTATTAAAATCGTTGAATCCTTGTCACATTTTTAGGAGCATCTAGGTCTCATATTGAGTATTTCAAGAACTGTCGTAATAAATGGGTTGAACACTTTGTTATGGAAACTAATAAAACAGTTGTACGACTTGAAAAGTTACTTTGCAACTTACCTCAGGATCCAAATAAACGAAAGGGTATATTCTTTTTACTTGGTAGTGAGTTTTTGAATCAAATGAAATTTATTATTTATCTACCTATAATGTAGTTCATGAACAAACTACGGTTCAGTGGTTAGATGGTAAAGATGTACCACGATGTCCAGATTGTACCAAAATATTCAATATAACCAGGCGACAACATCATTGTAGATTGTGTGGTTCTATAATTTGTCACGATTGCAGCTGTTTTTTATCGTTGTCTAAAGCATGTTTGTACTTTTTCTGAAACATTTAATCAATTAATTTACAATAAAAAATTTAAATAACATTTGCTCGTTATGGAAGTTAAGTTATAAAAAAGTTATATTTTATTTTGGTAGATGAAACAATAAATGAAACAAGTAAACATCAAATGGCTTCAATGAATTTACCAAGTTTTCGTCTTTGTTTTCATTGTGGACAAGTGTTGGAAAATCGAGAGCAAATAAAGTATCGTGATCAGAAACCACCTTTATGTGATTGTTATGATAAAATCATAGAATGCCAGAATAAAATTGATAATGACCTGTTGATTAAATTTAATCAAACATATAACTTACTAAAGTATAATATTTAATATTGAATATAGTTTAAATAAAAATTTTAAGACAAAACTTTTGGTAATTGTTTCAGAGAAGGAGAATTGTCTTATCTTACTGAAGCTAATAACATAAGAAGTAATATTGGTAAGCTTGTAGAAGCAATTGATGTCCTTAGGTAACAAGATAAATATTAATCACATATTTTTTAATTATATTGATCAATATTGATACTTTAACTGAACTGTTATTCAGTAACCGAATATTAAAGATGGAAAGTGTTTCAAATTCATCGAAGGTAATTTCTAAAAATATTAAATTGGCTATGATTCAGTATGTTCGATCTACAGTAATTGCAATACCAGCTCTTCCTTCTATTAAAGAAATTGAAGATATCGCTCAGAAAAAACGGTATACAATTTCCATTTTTATAATTAACACATTTGCTGTGTCTGTTATTTGTAACATTGGTCAAATATTTTATAAATTAATTATATTTAATAAATAGCTTAAATGGCTGTATCTTGTACAAATAATATTTTAGTAATTAATATGGCAGGTTTAACTGGCATAAGGTTTATTAAAACAAATGTGCTATAAATATTTTTTTCACATGATAGAAAAAATGTTATTTTTTCATAGTAAAAATAATGAATTGTTTATCTATAAATTATCAATTTTTAAACTTTATTTGAGATATTATCATTTTTTTTGCTATAGCAAAAGTGTTAAAGAATTTTAATATAAATTGAAAGAAATATTCATACTAAGCTATAGTTATATCTGAGTCTTATTTATTTAAGAAATAAAAATAGTTATATTTATTTTATTATAAATTATAAGTTATAAGTTTTAAACATTTATTGTGATATTCCTTAATTACTAATTGTGTTTTAAGTTTAAAAATTTTTGAAGTCTAAATAACCTTTCTCTTTTAAAATTGAATAAAAACAAAAATATAAAATTACATTTTTAGTGAAGCAGCTGAAGCACGTCTTCGTAATGTTCAAGAATCTTGTATTAATGATACTCAAACAAGTCGATCAGATTTCAAACAGCATAATAAATATAAAAATGTAATATAAACTGATTAATTTTCTTTTCTTTATAGTCTTCAAAATTAATTATTTTGTACTTTATAAACTGTTTGATGCACAAATAGGAAGTGAAATTGAAACTCGAGGATGGTTGGAGTCCTGTTACAAATGCAAATGTTAATTCTGACAATCCAATGGTGGAACAGATGAACATCATTAGGAACTATATCAAACAAGCCAAAGAAGCTTACCGATTTGATGAAGTTGCAAGTCTTGAAAAGAATTTACAAGAGTTGAACGAAGAATATTTCAAAATGCAAAATAATATTGGAAACATACCAGAAAATTGATCAAATATTTTTATGTATTTTTAGACCAATAAAATTGATAAATATAATAATTATCATAAAAATTTACATAAAAAATATGATAACCGCTAGGTGATTATTATACTTATATATGTATCGCAAAAAACTATTGTCATTATTTTTTTTTTCTGTGTTTCTCTTAAGTATTAAAGTTAAGTTTATAATAGTGAATACAACAACAAATTAAATTAATAAAATTAACAGACCAAAAAAATAATCAGTTAGACAATCATTTACGTTAAATATTAAATAAATATATTAATAATTTAAAATTGTAAGCGCAACTAAATTTAAGGAATGGTAAATTTATTTTTTCAGAATCTGGAACTGTATCATGTCAGTAAATTAACTGGTGATGATCTAACTTTTACATTGGTAACACAGGGAACATTTCATCCACAGTTGTACTCATTTATGTACTTGTACATCTGAAAAATATACATAAAAAAACACATTAAAATATTTATTAGATTACAACATAAGTTGATATTATGTTTTTAGTTTTTTTAATAATATTTCTTTAACTTTAAAAAATTGAATTTAAAATTAAATTTTTAAATTATTTTACATAAATAAAATGATAAATATACAAAGTGATTCATTAAATATTTATGCAATTTTAAAAAATTTAAATTAAATAAAATAATACATTTTAGGTAATGCTAATTTAAATGTTTTTAGTTTAACTATTATTATCAAATAATTTGAATCAATAATATAAATTATAAAATAAGTACACTTTGCTCTTCAATTATTATTTGTAATGTAAATAAGAGAAGAATGAGATTATAAATTGAATAACAGAATTTGATACCCAAAAATATGATTAATATACTTATTAATATTAATAAATACATTTAATTAGTAAAATAATTTATTGTATACCATTTTTCTGTTAATATGCTAAAATTATTGACAAATAAGCACTAATATTTTAGAACCTAAACATAATAAATCACTTGGTATAGTATAATATCCTACAAACTAATAATATAAAATATTTTTTCAATATTTTTATTACAATTTTTCATAAATATTAATACCTAATCTTCATAGTAAAAATTACATAAGAACAGATCATTGACTTATGCATATAATGCAATTCCTTTATTTATTACCATAGCCATCTTAAGAGCCCATTTGGTATTAGGTTACTTCATCATTTGAATTCCAAATTACAATTACCAAATCCAATTACAGCCATATCACTTCCTTTGGTTACATATTTATATATGTACCTACTTGATCGATTTTACTGAATGGCAAGATTCAACATTGATGTGTGCTCAGGCCCGTCGCTAGAGCATAAGCAGGTTAGGCCATTGCCTAAGGGCGGAAACATTTTCAATGAAACTGGGGCGGCATTTTTTTATGATGGAAAATTCGTTGTATTAAATTGTTTTAGTTGTTGGCAATCAATAATAAATCCGAAAGATGGATATCACATTTCAAAACAATACTATAGTGACATATAAAAGCAATTTGAGTAGTGAGTATCTATAATCCTATCTAATGTTGTACACAATATATTATTATTCTATATTTATCTATATATAATACACGGGTTTCAATGATGACCGGCCGGCGGCGGCTGCACGCTAGTCTGGAATTGCCATGATATTATCTTATCGTAGTGTCGGTGCAATCGACAGATAAAATAGAAAATCTTAATAATTACGGCAAAGTTTGTTGATTTACTATCATTCTTAGTTTGTTTTTTGGTTTTTGACTGTCGGTCGTCAGTCGTCACTCTTCAATAATCAATATAATACCAAATATTAGTTATTTTTTACGAATAGTACCTATCAAACATTCAAACGGGCAACGACAAAGAAATACAAGTAAGTACAGTCGTTGCCAGATAAATTGAGACAGCGGCGGCGGCGCTTTTCATTAAGTGTAGCCCAAACTAGTCGCTGATAATGTGATGCAAGTCTTACAGTTAGCTACGACGCGCGCAGTTACCAGTTCGAACCCGGCTTAGTGCAAAAAATTGTCTGCAGAATTTTCTGTTCTCTCTCCCGTTCTGGTTGCCCTACACTGCTAAAAACAACTAACCTAACCCGGTGTGTTTTGACCGCGCAAGCACTTCAGTCGTATCAACAATATTTGTTTATAATAATGCATATAGATGTTGTTATTATTTCATCATATTATTAATATTATGTGTTATTATTATATTAATTATATTATTTTACAATTTCTACTTTTTGTTCTTAAATAAAAAATTATTATCAGAATATATGATTTGAAATTAATATCGTAAAATATTTTTTGTAACAATAGTTGATTTATTGATATATTTTCAGTAATAATATTGAAATACGGAGGACCACTGGTTTTCCGTTATCGCGCCGCCGCCGCCGTCTCAATTTATCTGGCAACGACTGTACATATAATTATAATGATTTATATTATGATATTATTATAATACATATTTAATTCGCAATTTTTCTTATAAGCGCTTAACAGGTTAACTGCCACGTGTACCAGATATGGTACACTATAGTATTTCCAAGTAACGCATAACATTTGTTACAATGTTTGTCAATTTCGCTAAGCTAAAACAATAACAAAAGTAAGATTTTTAATTTATGCTTTAAGTATTTGAATAGCTTTAATGTAAGTTATTAACACCAAAAAATGATTTTTTTAACATGTCTCAAAAATGGTACACGCGGCCCTGCAGTATTACTTGCACTTAATTTTATACTGCAGAGCCATGTGTGCCATTAAATGTACACGATAAATCACCATGAAATATAATAAAACAGTTTAATAATAACCAGATAATGGGACATTTTTGTTATCGTTCATTCAAACATGTATTTATTTTAGTATTGGTTGGGGAATACCTGTTCGTAATAACTGATTATGTATAGAAATTCACTCGTAATTTCATTGCGCTGTGTAATTTTGTTCTGCTAATCAAATTTGTCTGTATTTTATTGTTAAAATATTAAAATTGGAAATGAATAGACGCGAAATAGAAACTATGCTGCAGGTATCAGATTCTGACTCAAGTTCGGATTACGATGGCACTAACGATGATCCAAACTGGACCTCTGAAAGTGAACTTGAAGAAAGTATTCAGGAATGTGATTCATTGGCTAATGGTAACTCCATTGGTAATAATTGGGATGATAATTTTTCTGATTCACGGCTTAATAGTCACATTATTTATAATCCTGATATAAATACTACTGGGATAAATCCTGATATAGTAGAAACTATGTCCGACGTAAGTCCTATTGACTTTTTTTTATCTTTTTTCGACAAAGAAATTATCGACTTGTTAGTAGTTTATGAAAACTTTTATTATGAAAAAAATGACAAAACTTAAAATGTATGAAAAGTTGAAAA
>NW_020271738.1:0-1158 GCF_003268045.1 Sipha flava
ATGGTTAAAAATGATTCCTTTCAAACTAAGAACGAGTGTGTGAACTTCATTCCTGTTCTCGTCATTAATCAAAGGGTCAGTTCGGAAATAACGAGTTCTTAACTTTTCTGGTGGTGAATAATAAATGAAAATTGATTTTCTATACCAATCATTACTTGTTATCATATTTGTTTTATCAATTTTATTAATTATTTTAAATATGTTTTTTATAAATGTTTCGTCCTCTTTTTCGGTATCGGAATTGGTTTCTAAGGAAATAAATTGAATTTTATCTAGACTTTTGTATAACGAATTTATACGCTCGAGGATAATGTTGGTACCTCTCCCCTCATTATCTATATTTTTATTTTTATCCTTATATTTTGAAACATATACATTGCGTAAGCGACAAATGTCCGAATATAATGAAAATATTTTTCCAAAGTTTTTAAATGTAGATGCACAAATGTAAATGAAATCAAGACATCGAGGAATATGTTTACATATTGTTCGTACATAAGTTGTTTGAAATAGTGTGAAAATTTGTTTTTCATGCTTTCTGTTTACTAAAACATATTCTCTCGTAGGAAGTTGAGTATTCCAATGATTAAACATTCGATGTAAAATCATAAATATATTGTACTCTAATTTTTGAACATCTGTATCTCGAATAAAACTACCACATTTATAATCCGTCAACTGATCGTTCAATTTAAACGAGTCAATTTTTTGCATCCGAAAGTAATAATTATTCACCTCAGCAACCAGTTGTTCTTCCAGACTAGTTTCGGATGTATCAATCGATTGATATTCACCAACTCTCACACGAGATAAATTTGTACTTACCGATGGTTCTGGTGCACGGACAAGTATTTGTATTCCTTGAAAAACTAAAAGCTGAATCAAGTACATTTTATTGTTTTATAGAATATACTAGTTCGTTACGATTGAATACTAAAAGACATCACTAAAAGAAATTCATAGATTTTACTAAGTCATAAGTTATGCACTTAACAACAATTTACCGATTTTTTAGAAGGGAACAAGCTCTTTGTTATATGTTCGTTTAAAAAAATCACTTGAGTATACATATAAATATGGACGATCCACACTTGTTCATTTGTATGCACGCACTACAGCAAATACAATTTTGCTTCATGGTCAATAATATACTAAAAT
>NW_020271739.1:0-1077 GCF_003268045.1 Sipha flava
GTCTGTTTGTGTTCTTCGGCGTCTTATTGTGATTTGTTTAGGGATTTGTTATCCCCCAGGGGAACACGTTCTTACGTGTTTACGGGTCTTAGCGAACCCGGGGTCCCGAGCTCTTGTTAGGTTGTTTGTAGGAATATCTGACCAGCTGTTCAACTCTTTTGACTTTGATTTAGGGAAATAGTTGCAATGTTTGTTATTGGTAATCTTTTTGTTCATCGGTTTTTCTTTGTGATTGGCATTAGTTACTTGTTTAATTGATTGTCCTCTTTATAGTATTAGATTTATTTGTTGTTAGTTTTATGAGAGGTATTTCTTGGTTTTTTTTTTTTTTTTTGGTTGTATCTTATTTTGTATTGAATAGTACTGAATTTTTGCTACTAAATAGGAATATGATTTTTACTTTAATATTCTTGGTTTTGTTCTTCGGTTTTTTTTTTTTTTTTGTGATTTGTTTTAGGTATATGTTTGATGGATTGTTGCTTTATGTGGTATTGGATATATTTGTCTATTTCAATGAAAGGTATTTTTTGGTTTATTCCCAATTATTTTTTAATGTTGTGTTCAATTGCTTTAGTTTTTATATTTAATTTCAGAACATGGATTTTCTTTTTTGTATCAACAACACATGTAACCTAACCAAGGATTTTTCGGGAGCCAGGTAATCACTTTTAATTTTTTTTTTTGTTAAATTTTATACATTAAATATTTAATGGAATAAAAACAAATTCATCTGATTTACATAAAATAATTTAGATCTCTTAAATCGTATGACTAAAATTAACTAACAATATTAAAATCTTAAAAAATATGATATGTCTCTTTTCAGATCATGGATATTTATCCTTTCAACCTAAAGGAAGTGTCATTGGAGAGCCGGGTAACTACTTATAATTTTTTTTTGTTGTATTTTATACATTAAATATTTAATGGTATAAAAATCAAATTAATTTTATATACATAGAATATCTTGAAACTTTTAAATCATTTGATTAAAACTTACTAATAATTATTACTCTTAATAAATGTTGCTCATAAATTTAAATTATAATTCAATTTAAATTAATCAATCTTATTTTG